>NC_138841.1:5450102-5675102 GCF_965183815.1 Platalea leucorodia
CACAGTAAGACAGAAACTTTGTGGAAAAACTGGCAGGAACCCTGGACAGCTGCAGCACAGAAACGCTAATTACTTCCATGCTTAATATCCTGCAACTGATGACCCTGGAATCTCAAATAGCTGTGTAAATGTATTAACTCCAGGCAAACAGTAGGACAGACGGGAACCCATTTCTCCCCTTTACTGAACTACAATGCCTACCCTAATGCGTACAGACCAAAAATTAAGCCGTTTCTGTTTGTTTCTTTTTACATTTCCTGGACAAAGCGGTCCAGGCTACGATTAACTGATGCCTACCTGCTGCGGCTACGAGAAAAGCTTCTCCTTCGCGGTGATCTAGAACCAGAAAAAGAAATGTGAGGTTTTTTATCAATTCTTTCAGCATTAACGGAGCGAGGCATTTCCCACTTGTCAAACTCACTGTTGGGCCCAGGGAACGTGCCAAGAATAACTGGCATCCATCATCCAGTAAAAGGCATGGGAAGATTAGGCAGTAAAACAAAGCTCAGTGTGAACAGCACGTTTCCAACCACGAATTCACTTTAACTAAGAATGCTTCATAGCAGAGTTGTCCAATGCAACACTTTCCATTTCAACTAAATACACTGCCCAGAACACCACACCAAAGTCCCACAAGTGGTTCCAAAAAAATAGCACAGACCAAATGTTTTGGAACCCATGCAAGCCAAAAAGGTCCATGACAAGACATAAAAGAGATACCAAGTGGAAAAAAAAGTGAAAATGCGCTCAGTGTCAATATTGATAATGCCATTAAGTGCTACATTAGAACTGCATATTTGTGATTGTAATTTTTAATGCCATAGAGTGTGTTTAGACTATTTTCTTTAAAAAAAAATAAAAAATAAAAATAACCTTAGCTCGGCCCAGTTCATCCCAAAAAGTAATTGTTTTAAGTTTTGAAAACTGTTAGTAAAACCATTTAAAGGTGATAGGATTTTTCTGGCAAGGAAAAGCTAAGTTTGTTAGAGCTTCATTAAAAATTTAGTTTGGCATCTCACATGCAAATATACCGGTTTTTACGTTATTCACAGTGTAAGAGCTTCCATATCACCCTTAAAAGTTTTCTCAAGCAACATATGTACGTTACCACTCAATTATGCACAGCCAGCCTTTGATTGAGAAAAGTAATTACTTATAAGCCGCTTACTCCTTATTTTAACCAGCAGTAAACTGTATAAGCAGGAAAAACTTACTAGTTTTTGGTTTCAACAAGCTAGAAATGGTGAGGTGAGGCTGCCGGACTGACTGCCAAGAAGAATTTGCTGAAAAGGTTTTGCCAGATGTTGCGTTGTATTTAGTTGGTTGGCGAAGGGGGTGTTGTGGATTTTTCCTGCTTTTTTGTTAGCCGAAGGCTGCTGCTGTAGTTGTTGTGAAGACATTTGGTAAATAAACAGCTGAGCTGATTGGCCGGGAATGTGTGGGCGGTCGAGGTGGCTGCTGCCGATTTGGTTAAGGTTGGAGAGAAGGCTGAGAGAAACAGCATGCTCGGGAACCAAAGGGCGGTGCAACCTGACGACTGGCCATGCCTGGGTCATGTGAAACGACACCAGCCAAGCTGAATGGGGCGCGCTGGTCACATGACGCTGAAAGGGCTAGTTGACTGGCTAATGCAGACTCAGAGGGTGGTGAGAAGAGACATGATGGTGACTCTGTAACGGGTTCATTTTTATTAATAGATGGACCAAAAAGCATAAAAAAAATGAAAAACAAGCCATCAGTACAACCATCTATTAGCTAACAAATACTCCTAATGTGTTATTTTTCAACAGCAAAAGGGTAAGCTCAAAACCCTGACTTGTGAGGACTTCACTCACCTGCAACAGGTAAATTCAGTCCTGCAAAAACCACGTTGCAGACTTAAACCGCCAGACAAGCTAGTCTGGGTCCAAGAACGTGTCAGTTTACCAAAAATCCTGCTATATTTTAGAGCTGGGTTTGCAAACCTCCAGTGACAGGATCGTCACACGATGTTTCAATTCCAAACTAACACTAAAGTGTCAAGATTCTAGATGTTTAGAGCAACTGTTACTTGATCTATTATTAAACAGCTGCCTACTTGGAAAGTATTTAAATTGTGCAAACAAAGCGGAGAAACACATCTGTATGGAAAATGCTAAGCTGCTGTATGTCATGTTTTGCCATTATGGAATAAAGGAAAGGAACAGCCTAAGTTGAAGTATGGGGAAGAAAGGGAAAGTGTGACTAGAAGATGAGCAGATTTTAGGAGGAACGAGGATAAGTCCAGGATAGAGGGCGCTGACTACCAACTTGCACAGTGACCTAAGGACAAAAGCCAACATTCAACACAACTTAAGTTCACCTTGATTTTGTGGGGTTTTGGGGTTTGGTTTTTCTTTTTTTTTTTTTTTTTTTTTAGCATTTACCATCTCCAAATTGTCATCAGATAGATGAATGTTATCCATCAACATGCTTTTAAAAAGCCTGCTTCTAGGATGCTAAGTGGTAACAGTGCCAACAGCTCTACAAGCGTACTTTGACCTAGAGTACCTGCGGCGGGGAGGCGGACTTCTTCTGCGATAGTCATCTCGAGGACGCCTGCCCCAGGATGGAGGTGGACCACGGTTCCGACTCCGCTTCTCACCATTGGAGAGCTCCACTCTGACACGACACCCACAGAGGGTTCTGGGGAAAGATATTGACAGCGGTTAGCACGTCTAGGGACAAATCTGCCTGCAGAAGAAAACCTACAGAATCAGGAGAGGGAAAAGAAATAGACAACAAGGGGTAAAACATTCTGTATATATGCGTTCGTCCAAGTACGCAGTATTCACAGTCTAAAAATGTAGACTCCAGCGTGACAGACAAAAGGGTTGGCCACTTCTGAAAGCTTGCCATGCTGTTAAAGCGGGAAGAGAAGGAACCAAGGAGATCAGTTTTGCCTCTGTATAGTAACACCATCTTGAATTTAACTAACACACACCAAGAGGTCAAAGTCACGTCTAACTTGGGAGTCCAACCCTAAAATGTAAAATTAACCGTCCCAATGCTATTCCTGCACTATTAAGAAACACCACCCTTATAGCACTGTACAAATAAACATTGCATAACAAACATGTTAAGTCCTTGGTTTTGCCAGTTGAAGCTTCCCAATTTAAACTGCCTCACTACCCACAATTTCTCTTATTTTCACCAGGCAAGCCAAACACGCAAGAAGCACATTTTACCTTCCATCTAGTTCTCTTACTGCATCAGCTGCATCTCGTGGATCTTCAAATTCCACAAAGGCAAAACCAGGAGGATTTCTTGCCACCCACACACTGCGCAGTGGTCCGTAGTAGCCAAAAGCTCGCTCTAATTCAGTTTTGTTGCCATTGTTTCCAAGGTTACCCACATAAACCTTGCAGTCCAGCGGACAAGAGTCACGATGCATTGCTAGGACAAAAAAAAAAAAAAAAAGCTCATGTATATTTAACACACAGCAAGTGTTTATTCACTTACAAGGGAAATAATTCTGTTGGTTGCTTTTCCCAGGAACTTCAACAGCGGTATGATCTGACATGATAGAAACATTAACCTGTGTGGAAAGGGCGGGGGGGGGGCCTGAAGGAGAGTGTTCAAAACCAAACACAAAAGCTAGCTGCTATATCGTAATCGTGATTAAAAGTCACTACTTCAGGGAATTTCGTTTACTTTTAAGGCTCCCCAACTTTGAAAGGGGGTGTTTCTCTGCGCCCCTCTCCCCTACCCCTGGGTTAGAGCGGGGGCCGGGCCTGCAGGGGGAGCGCGGGGCGGGAGAAGGGCTCCATTGTTCTCGGAGCGGGATTCGGGGGAAGCTGCACATGCTGCGGGGAGAAGCAGCGCCATCTCCGGCAGAGGCCACGCCGGGAGCGCTCCGGGAATCCCTCCAGAGCGTCTCCTCAGCGCTGCGTGCGCGGCGTGAGGAACCAGCGCTCTCCCGGAGCGGGCGGGAAGGCGCCACACCACCCCCGCGGCACCTCCCGCCCAGCCGCACCTCGCCTCGCCTGGCCACAGCCGCCGAGAAAAAAGCGGCGAGCGGGCTTTTCAAGGCAATCCGTGGCCTACCCGCCTTCTCCCCGCCCGGCTTTCCTCAGCGTGGCGGCAGCCACCGCCCGCGGCCCAGCTTTACAAAATGGCGGCTGCTCTTTGTTTGCCGCCACCGGGCCCCGCCGCTTCCATCCGCCCTGCCGGGGACCGAGACCGCGGGTGCCGCCTCCCCCCCGCCCTCCGAGGTGAAGATCCTCACCGATGCTAAGAGGGAGGGCGCGCGAAGGGAGCCCGCGCTAAATTCGTAGCCGACTCGACCCTCAACGAGACTCCCGCTCCGCTTTTCCTCACTGGACAAAATGGCGGCGGGCGCCTACCCCGCCCGCCTTTATATACGGGCAGCCCACTCCCACGTGACGCCACCCAGCAGCAAATCAGAGGGCGCCGTTCCGCGGATTGACAACTCGCTTCATCCCGCCCGCCTCCGCGCGGCCCCAAACGGCGGCGGGCGGGCTTCCCCTCAGCGGCGGCGGCGGGAGCCCGGAGGCCGAGACCTTCCCCGCCTCTCGCCCAAAATTGCGCTTTAGAAACTGATGATCGAGGGAAGACTTCAGGTCCCTGAAATCAGGAAACGGCAACACACACAAGGAGGCTGTTTTGTTGGCTAAAAAGGAAAAAGAAGGTTTTCTTTTCTTGTTATGTCTCTCTGACCCAGTGGGATACATTTAGGCCGTGTTTTTTATGCATCATCCCCTCATCACATAACGTTTTACAAGTATGAAAGCTTCGATTCACTAATAGCCATTTCTCCCCGTGGGCAGGGGCTTTAAATAAATGTGTTGAGCAAACTGGTGTTAACCCATAGTTTTTGGTAAATTTTATGTCTGGGCCTCCACCTACTGAGGCACAAAAGAAGTGATTTTTTTCAGCACTCAATAGAAAACGGAGGATTTGAACTAACGAATTGTAGTTACAGAGGGCATTGTTAGTGGTGTTGACATACTTCAGTAAACTCATTCATTTAGCTAGGACATATAACATGAGTTTTAACATGAGTTAAAAAACCAAACTTGCTCCAGAGGGGTTGCCTTAGATAACAAACACCCTGTTTTGGGTTATGAGGTTAATGTGAGAAACCATCCAGGGCTGTTGCTGCAATAACTTCCCAAAACATCACTTTGCAGCCACATCGGTAGGTTGTGTTTAATCCAGACTTTATCTTTTTGACTTGGGCCAGACAAGACAAATGTATCCGGTACAAGTATAATTAATAATACTTTGAGTAATACTATATGTGATAAGGCATTTTGAGTACAAATTAATGCACATGCACTGTTTTCCAAGCAGGAACTGTGCAGAGGATGGGGCATCCTCAGTCTAACAGAATTGTACCAGCGTGTAAAAAAAGTACTGGAATTAAAGACAACCAGCTGGTGTAATTCATTAGAATTTTCCAAAATCTTTTGCAGCATCCCTCATTTTGAAGAGCCTCTTCTCAGTAAAATCCTCCCAAGGGTCAAAATTGGCCAAGGGACAGAAAACCAACACGGATTTTGAGGTAACTGATGCTCTAAAGTATCTGTACCATGTTTGCAGTTATCTGACAGTTACCTGCTTTTAATTAGAGAAATCTAATGCATTGTAATCTAAATTAGCTGATGGTTAATTTCCTGAGGCAACACAAACAAAGGAAATAATTTGAAGGTGACTTGGGGCTGTTCAGCCATTTCACTTTACGATTTCTTTGAGATGGTGATTTCCCATGCTCGCCTCCCTTCTCGATTGGCGTTTGCAACATTAACTAGACCCTGCCTCATCTCACATAATGCACATTTGAAATATGATTTAAGTTTTGCAATAATGAATGTTTAAAAGAAAGAAACCAAACCACACCGAACAGTAAGAGAGCAACTCGGACAACCTTGTAATCTTAACAGATCTTTTAACTTCACACCAAAGTTACACATGACGTGTGAAAATAATCACAGATGACAGAGTTGGCAACAAAGGATTTATTCAGAAGTAGGTTCACCTCCTGCAAAGTAAGCAGGGCATTCAGCACTCAGCTAAGACATACTACCTGTTCTGTTCAAGGCACTTCTTACACGGGCTTAGGCCCATCACCATGCTTTATAAATCACATACTGTAAAAAGCACGTCATCCAAACATAATCCATTTTCAGTTTGCTTTTGGCATTATAAAGAAACTAAACATGGCACATAACCGTGACAAAAGGCAGAGGTCAGGACAGAGGCAACTGCGTTCAGCCAAAAGCCCAACCTATTCCCACAGTCGGTTTTAGGATGCCCCAACGCAGCCACGCGGCACTTCGGTAACTCAAAAGTCAGCGTTTTGATTGTCCTCCGAAAGATGATACCCTGAATCGGCTCTGAGCGTCGCTGTATATGTGTACATATATACATATAGGAAAGCCGCATTCTGTTGCATTACTTTCTTCCTTATTCCAAGTTTGTAAGGTAGTTTGAAAAATCCTGCTGCATTGCAACTCCCTTGCTGTTGCAGTAAGAAAATACCATTTCTGTCCAATATTTGTGAGATGCACAGAACTTCTACATTCACCGAATCTTCCATAAAAGGAAGGAGAGAACATTGACCTTACAAACAAAACCAGATCTACTTTAAACAGGTGGGCCAAGCCGCGACTGAAAAGGCACTGAACGCCTGCCCAACTACAGCGGAGCAGAGTTATCTGTGCGACCAGAACTCCTGACCGCACCGACATGAAGTAAGGTGCTGTCACGGTTTCTGAGATTTAAATCTCATGTAAGAAAATGAACATATTCTAGCCATTACGGTTTGGAAGAAACCTCAGCCATGTCAGCCAAATTTAAGGGATACCGAGGGAGACAGACAATATTTACTGAAGAGTACTTCTACCAGCAATAGGATCTCTTAGAGTTGCTCCTCAAGCAAAACTGGACATTAGCAAAAACACTTATTTACTGGCACGATTATATCTCCAGAAAGGTCTTTCGCTAGGAAATGTCATTGCGAGTACCCAACAGGAACTGGTCGGAGGGGACAGGCCTTTACTTCAGTCAGAAAGCTGAACGCACGTCACACCTCAGCTAGCTGCTTGTGAAGTTCTTGTGGATTCAGCCCATTTTCACATCCTGCCAACAGACTAATCTTGATGATAGCTATTTTCTAAAGAAACAGTGACTTACGCTTGTCTGATCTTTAGATATGTTCCAACCAGCTTGTGTAAGCATATTCCTGCCACGACTGCTCTTCTGTTTACAGGGTGCAAGTCCCTGTCCCTTATTCCCTCACTTTTAAAATGTATAAATTTTTACACTGTGAGAGCTTTTAGCTGTGCCTCAGACCTTACGTAAAGGAAGAGCGAAGTAAGAGACTGTAATTTATACATGATAGACCTCAACTAAGACATGCTCAGCATCCAGTGCAGGGACACAGCACGTCCCCAAGACCCAGCACTTGGGGATCAGTTAGCAAGAAGTCCGTTTACTTGACTGACGTGTCATTTGGAGACTCCCCGTTCCTCAGCCTTCATCCCTACCTTCCCAGGCGGGAGCCTTCTGCCATTGCTGGGGTCCCACCTCCTTCTGCACCTTTCACATCTGAGGGCTGGGTGTCGATTACAACCCCAGACCCCGTGCTGGAATCCCACCACCTCTCTGCGGTGGCAGACGGACGCACCGCCCTCCCTCAGGGCCAGTAAACCGTTTGCTACCGCTAGAAAGAAATAAGAAATCCAGCCCAGCTCTTGGCCAATTTGGTCCTTTGAGAAACACCTTCTTGGTCCGACAGACGTTGGCGACTGGGCACCCCCTCTGGTCTGGGGACGAGCCAGCGGACTCCCAGGTAGCCCCAGGGCTCCCCTGCTTCTCAGGCAGGATTTAGGGCTGCCCTTGAACCACAGCCCTGGCTCACCTGGGGTCAGCACCCCCTGCCCACCGCCTCCCCCGGCCCAGCCCAACCAAGGGATGGGCACCAGGTGGCGGCATTCTCCCCTGGCAGGGGCAGATCCCAGCCAGCTCCTCCGGCCCGGGGCTCACCCCTCCTCGTCCTTCCTTTCTGCTCAGCCCAGGTTCTCGGCAGACCTCTCCAGGCATCCCGCAACGCCGTCGAAGCAGGGATAAGCTCAGAGAGCCCAGCGGGTGTTACAGAAGCAGCACAAGGGACTGGAGGCTTTGTCTCAGCTTCACCTGAATTTGTTTTGCACGCAAGAAAATATTCCATCTGGAGACTATTTTGGGAAGAAAAAAGAAAGAGTCAGCCCCAGGCTTGGCTCCAGGGCAGGTTTTGCAGGACAAAACACTCACCCTTGCTACTGTGTTCAGACAGAGCTGTGAGTTTCAGGCACTTCTATAAATCTGGCTTGAAATCAGAAAATGGAAAATTCAAACAGTGAGCCTGACCCACTGCTGCTCAACTCTAATTTTAATCCCCTGGAAGACGAGAGCTCTCTCTGGGATGATGCAGTACGTAGTGGATTAGGGGCCAGGACTTAAAACTGCAGCCCAGCCGCTGGCCCTGGAGCCTACCCCCCTCAAAGGCGGTTACTCCATTGCACAAGACCGTCCCCCCCAGCGATAAGAAGGTGATACAGAAGAGCTATAAGCACCCAAACCGAGGGGAAGCCTAGAGCCTGCTCTCTAAAAGAGCTGAATTTCACCTCCTTCCAATGGTTACGGAGGCGGTGCTGCTGCTGGCCCCTTCCTCCCGGGGCAGAGGGCTGGTGGTGGCCCCTAGTGCCGAGCCATGTGGGTGTGGTGGTGCAGAAGTCTTGGTGGCCTCCGGCTTTGCTGCGAGGTGTCATTTCCTCTGATCTCTCAATTAGGGAGGCCAGGAAGGGAGAGCAGCCATTCATTAGCAGCTGCTTCACCAGCAGCTCAGGGGAACTATATTTACCATCCAAATGTGGTCAAACAGTTTCCTCTCAACAGGGCGGTGTCTTTCTTTCCACACACCGCGCTGAACAGCTCATCTGAATTTTAGTCTGTTGAGAGCAGTTAGGGGGGAAAAAAAAATCATAAAAACAAAGTCGATTTTTACATTAGAGAAGCACAAAGCCTTCTGGAGCCCACACTTCTGTTACTGGTGAATAACAGAACAGCACGTGGAAAAAATTCATCAGATCTGCCTGTCCCTCTCCCTACAGACAGAGGATCCCTTTGATGCTGTACACTCTTTGCCTAATTAAGCTTTAAAATCCCAGGCAAGGGGATCCCCCTTGCCCTAACAAGGCTATTTGCACATTTGCTTTGCTTTCTGTTGCCTCCTCCCATTCCTTTTTCCCCCTCAACTGGGCCTCCAGGCTTTCTCTTTCCTTTTCTTTCCCACTCTGCAGCAAGCCATATTCCCTTCCTCCCCCACCTGGCTCCCTGGGGAGAGGACTGGAAAGCAAAACAAAAGAAGCACTCCCTGGGAAACCGTAATTTGCACAGCCCTCCTCGCTCAAACACTCCCACTGAAAAAGGGGATTGAACAGCACAGGCACCCTCTACTGCGAAGTCAGGCCTTAAGCCCAGGAAAAGCAAAGGCTTTGAAGCCAAGGCTAAAACCTTTGATGGCTCCAAGAGCGCTTGGAGGGAAGCCCCGAGGTAACCGAACGCCAATCAGCTGGGTTTGCTGGTTACTTCCCTGGCAAAACGGGCTCGTAGTCGGCTCTACGCGGCTCCGGGCTCTTGCAGAGATTAATCTATACCAGCTAAAAATACCACCTGGTAGTGCTCTCCGTACAATTTCTCCTTGTGAAATTAGCAACGTTCCCATCATAGTTAGAAATGTTAACTGCTATGCGTGCGGCTGGGGTATAAGCTGTGCGACCAACACATTTTATATTTCCTTTAGAAATACTGCAAACCATGGAAATCAATCCCTGCAAGCATCTCTTCCCCGCTAGTGCCAGCAAGTCTTTGCGCCGGATGCTTCTCAAAGAGATATCGTGACTTCAGTGCAGCCCGTCCTCACGTACGCCTCTCAAGGAGATGTTAGAAAGTCACGCCCAGGGTTATTTTGACTTCTTCTGAGTCCTCGGGTGGAAGGAAACATCCAGTGGAGGAGCGTAGCCATGGCAGCGCGGTCCGGCCGTTCCAGAACGCTTCAAGTGCCCGTTTACCCATCCCATGTCAGCGTCTCCGGCCGGCCCGCAGTCACCCGCATTAACGCGCTATTAATTCTTCCCTTGGAGATGCCAGTAACCGCATTCAGTGAAAACCCATTATATAATGGAGACTCGAAAAGTTCAAGGATGAATTAGACCAGATGTTTTGGACATGACTTTGGCCAATGCTTATTAGTCCTTGAAGATGTAACTAAGAAACCTTGGTTTCACGGGCGGATAATTCAGTGTAACTGCAGTGTACCTGCTACCCTGGAAACTAAGATGCGAAGCACGCCCCTGTTTTACCAACATTTAACAAATGTCATCTTTAATTGGTGATACACTTTGTTCTCTTTAATGAGTGACACTCTCCTTAACAATTGGGACTCACGTAACGAAATCAGGAATGCTTATTTGATTGCTCTGAAATAGCGGGGCTCAAAATAAGCTGTCATGACGAATATAATAAAAAGCAATTTGATGTCCATAGAAGCTGCGAGAATAGATGAGGTGGTGCGAGCGCGGCTAATAGGGCCTGTCTCCGCTTGGACAGCGTGTTTGCATTCACCTGAGACTGGGTTTAACGGGAAGGTATGGCTCTGCCTATGCGAAAGGAATCGCTAGCTTCTGGTAGCACTAAGCAAATTATCTTTTCATCTTTCCAGGGAATTTTTCCTCAGAGATGACAAATACATTCACTTTCTTTCACTTTGAGAAATAGCAACTGGTCTAGTGTTTCAGCCTAATGGTCCAGCCGCATCCCAAGTATCCAAATTCTATTGAAATGAGCTGGTTAGAGATCATAAAGTGAGTATCAAACCTCGCGCAGCATCAACTCGTAGGGTTTCAAAGCATATCAGAATTTGGCTTTTTGCCTGAGCTACTACTTGCATTTTTATTGTTTCATCAGTTGATAAGTCTTCTCTGTATCTCCCCAGTTTCCAAGATTTAAAACAAATAGGTTTACTGTACAATCAACAATGAAATTTCTTCTGAACATTAAAATCCAGTGGGATCTCATTTGCCAACTCCTCAGTTGGATTTTCTGTAAATAACTGTCGCGTTTTGCTGATTGTATGATAACTGGCATGACAGAGTTCATCAGGATGGGTGATTTAGATTCCTCCTACGCACCATTAGTGTCCCATAGGTGAGTCCATGAGGACAGCAACGGAGGGAGATCTCTTTTGCATACCAGAGACGTTTTTCCTGATCAACCATGGAGCAGCAGGCTTGGATATCCCTTTTCCATCATCTTGGGGCACAGGAACGCTGGGTTAGAATAAAAAGTTCTCACAAAATAGGAGAGACAGCAAAAGAATAAGAAACTGTCCACAAACTTGTCATCTTTTCCTTAGTCACAGCTGAACAGAACATTTTAGAATCCAGGATTTATTACCACTGGAAACAGGGAGCTGTCTCATTTCACTGACACGAGGAAAGGTCTTAGTCACAAAGTGCTGTAGAGCTCATTTCTATTGTTTCTGTGGTTTCTGGGCAGGTATAAAAGAATGCGAAAGGCACCTGTCATCATTGCAACTGGAACGTCACGACAAGACTGGCAAGGAGACACATCTGTGCAGATCAGAACTTCACCGTGATCTCTACAAGATCAACAGTAAGTAGACAACGTTGCTTTTGTAACTGGAAGATGCTTTTTAATTAATACATAGTTTATTGTTGATCACAATAGGAAAGCATAGCTTGTCCATTATGTATGAGCAGGAGTTCTGCATTAGCATAACCTAAAATATCATACTGCATGTAAATACACATATATCTATACGTATATATCTGTATTTAATATAGAAATTTTTAAATTGGAACTCGTACCTCTTTGTTCTTTCATGCCTAGTTTAATTTGAACATATTGTCCAAGGAAATTACTCACAAATTGGTGGAGCATTAGAACAAGCTTAATTTTTACAACCAAATATATGATATAATTTGCGTTTCTATCCAGTCATTGACAATTCAAGTTAGTATAAAGAAAAGTCATTTGACGAGGTGCTAAGGTTTTTATTAACCCAAACTGCTTCTGCATGAAAAGAAGTATTTCATCAAAAAATTAGTAGCCTCATTATACAGGAACATTTCTTTACTATTTGCACATGAAAATTTAAATGCTGCAACTTCTGTCTTGTTGCCCATCTAGATTTTGATGTAACAATTAATACCGGATTTGCCAGTAAATAACTAAAGGGACAGGCTGGAGCCAATCCTAAAGGCAGGGTACAGTCACTAGTGTAAAAAATGCAGGAATTTTAGCGATAGACCTGGCGATAACGGAGCGGTGGGGTTGAAAGGATGGGTAGATAGAGGCGTACCAACGCCAGGAGCAGATATATAACTGAATGCAGTTATTACCTAGATGAAAATAATCATTGCACAATTATATCTTCTAGTTGTCACCTCCGTAAGCCAGAAATCCACTTCTTTACAGAAAAGAAATCCAGTATCGGTCTAATATCATCCTCGTGCAGCGGCAGATTTGGAGGTCAGCACTTGTACTGCTCGTGGAAAAGGCTGTAGTATTACAGCTCCAGATCCCAGGGCTGAGTACAGCTTTTAACTTGATCTGCATGGTCCAGTCTTACCGAGTTTTATGACAGATTTCTTAGGCAGCAATCTTCATCCTTTTGTGAAATTTCTGCTAAGTTTTTATCAGGAAGGTCTCTTGCCAGTTCTAAATGAAATGATCGCTGGTGCTTGCATAAATGCACAAGAGTGGGAAGCAGTATATTGAGAGGCAAGAGTGGAAAAGGAGATTTAGGATTCTTAGCAAGGAAATGTAGAAATATACTACAAAATCTAGTCATCTTTTACTGGTCTATGTTACAAATCCACGTCTGATGTTCTGGGATGTCCTGGGATGATGTACCACAGTACAATGCTCCGCTTTTACCAGTGCTTAAAGGCTGAAATTCATTTTGTCAGGTGAAAGAAAGAACAGAGAAAAAAAGATTCTTGATCACAGTCAGCTTCTCGTCCTGTGGAGCAGATTTAAAGAAGAGAGAAAATGTTCCTGCACCAGAGATCTCTGCAGATGGCTACCTTTTTGGCAATTCTTTTTTTTGCCTGTTTTGCAACGTGTCAAGACACTGAAAAGTAAGCAATATCATCCTTTCACTTCATATCATTAGAAGACCGCTTGCCTTTGATTTAATGGGTTGTATTCTGCACTGCTGTCATTTACTGCAGGGCGTGGTGGAAGGAAAATTCTATACATTTGATAAGGCAACATTTTACATCACCCTCTATGCAGTATAAAATTAGACCAATTGCATTTTTAGATGCGTAACATATACCACATTTCAGTCGATGCTTTTAAACACAGTGTAGCAAATCACGTAAGGATGTTCCACGCAAGCCATGGAAATGGCACATACTAAAAATTCCATATTTAGGTTCCCATTCAGATCCAAATCTGCAGCTAGCTGTTATCTAAACAGCCTGAAATCCAGAAAGATTTGCATCCCAGAATTATCCTGCCCTGCCCAGTCATATTTGGCTCAAAATTTTTGGTGTATCCGAAGAAAATAAGGATTTGTTTTCACTTCATGGACACCACTGATTTCAGTTAAATTACTCCTGACATACAGCTCTGGAAGGAAAGAAACAAACCCAACAATCCTAGAACGCTAAGGTCATGCAAAGGGAATTTTATTCTGGTATTTAAACCCCTGAAAAGAACCCAACATTTGGGAAAGACCAAACCTCTGTAAGAGCTCTTTACTCCTGCTATGGTAATTTTGTCACCATCTTTTTTTTTTTTTTAAAAAAAAAGTGATTCAAGGTCTACCTTTTGGGAATGGCATAGTGTTTCAGCTTCCCATCTTCAGGAAGAGGCTGCCTGGCTCACGCTGCGGGCTTTGCGAGGGCCAGGCTGGCTGTGGCCACCAGCACTACTAGCCCGGCCTCGGGGCTGTCCTCCACAGCACCTGTGGCCACCACCAACGCTCCTTCCTCAGCGCAGGGAAGCATCTAAGATCGATGGCTGCAAATCAGCCACGTTTGAAATAGGAGCTTAGATGCGGCTGTGCTTGTTTCCTAACTCTTTCTTCCCCTTGCAGTAAAAGAGCCGTGACGGAGCATCAGCTCATGCACGACAAAGGGAGGGCATTTCAAGGGCTGAAGCGCCTGATGTGGCTCCACAACGCCCTAGGTAGCGTGCACACAGCCAGCAGCAGGGATATTTCACTTTCAAATGCCATGTGGAATCCTCAGAAGAGCCAAGATCCCTCAGATCCCTACAACAGCGTCAGCAGAGACGAGACTTCGAGCCTCACGAAGCAGCTGCTGGAACTGACGGAAAAAGAGCAGGGCTTCCCCCCGTCAAAGCAGCTGGATTTGCTGCAGTATGCAAAGACCCCAAAGGGTCACTGGAACCCACAAGACCTTTTCGACCTCCTTCAAATCAAAGAGGTGGGCAGCAAGAGCAACCCTAGCACCCAGCCACAGAACTCTGCCCACTAGCCTCAATCCAGCTCGGTCCGTCCATTGCTTTAGACATGTGATGTTGTAAGGACAAGCTCTAGCGCAAAGGTGAACTGCAAAAGAAAAATAATGTCCATTTGTGCCATTAACTACTCCTAGATGTTGAACAGCCCCTTGTAAGGAGCCAGGTTCTCTCCCTAGCAGGCAGGCAGAGTGCTGCGATTGTGAGATGGGGTTATTTGTCACAGGCCAGAAATCTCTTTTTCCATGGCAGGGCCCTCCCTGTCCGCTACCGATACCGTAGGGCTGTGGCAGCTCTCTGTAGCTCTCGGAGGCCACATGCAGCAGGAAGTTCGGTTCATTAATCTGCATAGTCACAGGCTCGCTTGCCGTCTGATGTTTTGACTCCTGAAGAAGCCGTTACCTCCCCAATACAGATTCTCTTCTATTTCACACCTGCCTGCAGCAGTAATGGCTTTCCTTATACTTTAGGTCCAAATGTTTGTTTTTTCCTGCTTCTCCAGCACACAGAATGTTTTAAGCCTCTCATCTCTCAAGTTTCCCTTCAGGGTGGCAAACTTTTGCCACGCCACAGAGGTAGAAGTTGGCAGTGATCCCCACCCTCCCTGCCAAAGCCCTAGACATTCACCTTGTTCCGCTGGTGGAAGAGATGACAATCAGCTTCCAGGGTCGCTATCCGAGCCGTTTGTTTCAAGACTTCCTACCTTTTCTTTGTTTATGTGAATCCTCTCCAAGAGCTCCGACAGCGCATCAGGTTTTCTCAGCAGAAAAGCAGCTTCATGAGCCCGTCTGTGTTTCCTGAAAGAGGTAGCACATGATTTTGCTATTCACCTTTAATATCAAACTGACCGGCTCTGTCTAAGCAAAGCAAGATCCGGTTTAATTGCAAAATTAGTCTTTCAGAAATTGCATCTCTGTCATGTGTGTTACAAATACATCAGTGTTTCCATTACGTACACGCCATTTTGAATCCTGAAATTCCTCTGTTGCCGATAGACTTCAAGTGCATGTGCGGAAGGTATTGCTGAGTGAGTAAAACCCAAGAACTCCTTGATGTTGTTAATAATAAAAACCCTTTTCACCCTCTGAATTGCACTTGCTTTTTTTTTGTAGAAATGTAACTAAAATGAAGCAAAATCCGCTTTTGCTAATATCTCCACGCATTTGGGGTGCGTATGGAACCACATTTCTTTCATTCCTCAGAGCTCCCCATTAGATTCCCAAGCCCAGTTACACCGTTACTGGACCAGATGGTTGCAGATGTTCCTGAAGAGCAGAAGGGGGCCGAGATGCAAACGGGGTTACGCTGCCCCAGCAAGGAGCGTGCCGAGCTGGGCGGTGGCAGCCCTTCCTCCCCCAGCCCACCTCCAGGCCGTGCCAGGCTTCAGAGCCGGGGGATGAAACTGAGGGGACCGGGCTACGAAAAGCTCACACCCTGGGGAATGGCCATGGCCATGTGGGTCAGTCCGCCTGCCCCTTCTTGGGCTGAAGGGGACCGCTGGTGTCCCGGTGGCACCGGGCCCCGGGCAGGCCTCGCCCCTGAGCGCCCCACACGGTGACCCAACCGGGGGAACACCAACCTCCCCTCCGCCGCGGGCTGGACGGCGAGGCGAGGCCGCTGCAGCTCACGGCACCGTTACGGGGAGGAGGGAAGGGAGCAGGACAGGGCTGCCCGGGCCTGGCACCCTGCAGCCTGGGGCGCCGGTACCGGTGGGCCCAGGGGAGAGCGAGGCTCAGCCGCACCAAACCGCGCCGGTCCCCGCCGCCCCGGGCCCGCAGCGCCCTGCGCATGCGCCAGCCCCCGCCCCCTCCCCGGGCCGGCGCCCGCCCCCCGCGCATGCGCCGCTGGCGGGGGAGGGCGGGGCGCGGCGGCCCCTCCCCGCGGCAGGGGGCGTGGCCGGCGGGATGGTGGCGCATGCGCGCTGCCCGGGCGGTCGCTGGCTGCTCGTCCCGTCGGCTCGCCCTCGGTGCGGGGCGCGGCGGCAGCGGCGCGGGGGCTCCGGTCGCCCGGGTCCCGTCCCGTCCCCTCCCCCCCCCCCCCCCCCCACCCGCCAGCTCCGTTCCGCCTCCCCAGAGCCGCTTCGCTTGGCTCGGCGGCGCCGGGACCCCGCCGTCGCCTTCAGCTCCTCGCCGCCGCCCTCCCGGGGGGCTCCGGTAAGGCGCTCCCGCCTCGTTGCCATGGCGACCCCCCTGCTCCCCCCTCCCCGCCCGGTGCTCCGCACCCCCCCCCGCCTCCTCCCTCCCCCCGGGGCCCTTTGCCGCTGCCGGCGGGGGGCGGCCCCCCCCGAAGCCCCCGGCTCCGGTGGGGCCGGGAGCGGGGTCGCTGCGGGCCGGGGTCCCCCTTCCCCCGGGGGCGGCCGCGCTGCGGGCCCGGGGGCGGCGGAGCACCCTTCTCCCCCTCGTCCGGGGCCGGGGGCGGGCTTGGGCCCCTTTTGTCCGCTCCCGGTGATGCTGCCGGGTCGGGCCGCAGGAAGGGCCGCGCAGCCGCCGCCCCCGGGGGCTGCCTCGCCCCCCACCGGCTCCGGCCGAGCCCGGGGGCCGGCAGCGTCCAGCCCCGGCACCGTCCCGTCCCCGGGCTGGGTGTCTGAGCGCCGGGCCCCGCAGGAAGGGCACCGGGGCACCAACAGGTGCTTTGGCTGCTGCCTTCCAGCCGGTCACTTTCTCTTTTCTTCCCTTTCCCTTTTATTTTCTTCCCCCCGCACCCCCTTGTCACCCGCTTCTGTCAGATAATTTTCATATTCCGTTCTCTAGGAAATGGAAAACCAGAGGCTTTCATGCCTACCTGCTTACAGCGCGCGGGGACGTAAGGTGCCATCTCCTCGGGGGTGTGCGGAGAAGGTGACCCGCCACTCGCGCGGTGGCACCCGGAGCTGCTCCTCCCGAAAGGCATGGCTCCGTCCCAAAACCACGGAGCCGGAGGGTCTCACGGCTCCCGCGCTGTTATCTTTTTAGGGAACGAGCCTGTAAGCGCAGCGGACAAAATAGTTGGCGTCTGTAAAGGACGTGATTTGCAAAGGCACAATAACGATGCCTTGTAAAGATCTGCAAAAAGTAAACAGAAAAGAATAACTCATAAAATGTTACCAGCGCCCAGGCACTGTAAAAACGGGAAGTGTGTGCCTAACCTATATTTGCCTGCAATTTCTAGTAAGGGTTGCAAAACTCGGTTACCTTACTGCGAGTTACGTTGTGACCCGGAGAACTAGACCAAGAGGTAGCTTTACACTTGAAATCTTTGCATTTTAATGCATTTTAGAAAGTAGAGCTAGGTTGTCAAATATGCCCTGAAACCATGTTACCGGTTGGAAGTAGCATACTCCAATATATTTATTTCTTAAGAGAATCCAGTATGTAAATGTAGGATACTTACACTAGGGGTTTTTGTTTGTTTGTTTGTTTTTTGTTTTCTGTTTTGTTTTTTTTTTTTTTAAACTACAGCTTGTTCAAAGGCAGCGATCCTCTGGATTTTGCCAGATTTCTCTGTGAAAGCATCTAGTAAAAGTGAGAGTGCTTAAAAGCAACTAAATGCCTTTTTTTCTCCTTCCTCAGTTGCTCCGTTATTGGGTTGGCTTTTGGGATTTTGATAAATTTCACAGCAGAAGAGACAGCAGGCAACTGATGGGGTTGTTTCTGCAAGGGTCATGGGAAGAACAATTTCTGGATTAAGTGTTTCAGTGTGATATTTCTGAATTTTTAACACTTATTAAAGATTGAATATATTGGGAGCAATAAACACTTGCAGTACTGCCTGAAATTGTGGTTTTTGAGGCATCATGTTTCTTAAGTTTCCTTCCCTCTTATTTTCAGATCAAAAATGTTCAAAACAGGAAGTTTGACTTGTACCTTTTATTTTGTAAGACTTTTCCCTACTTGGTCTTAGACAACTGGGCTGTTAGCGTTTGTTGTTAAAATCTGAACTCTGATTCAGCCTCACTTAATTGATTGCAGCTCTTGTTGGAAGGTTATTTGTCATTTCTAATGCCCAACGTTTCCTCCCTTTTTCTTTCCTAACAGCCATGGCAATGACAGGCCCAACACCGTGCTCCTCCATGAGTAATCACACCAAGGAGCGAGTTACGATGACAAAGGTGACATTAGAAAACTTCTACAGCAATCTCATCGCGCAGCATGAAGAACGAGAGATGAGGTAAAAACCTTTTTTGCTTCCTTTCCCAATATAAAATATCTGTGATTAGTTTTCTGGAGCCAAAGCAGAAATCGAGCATCTTTGCTGAGCGCGTACTCGGCTCCTGAGATGGGCGCCTGGATGGGGCTTGGCCGAGGGTCCAGAGGCGGCTGGTGGGTTTCTGAAGCCCGCGGTAGTTCAGGCTGGAGCTTTTTGAGTTTATTCTGCAACCAATTGAAACACGCTTGCAAATGCAAAAGTGAGATGGCTGTTACCAAGTCGTTAAAAACCCCTATATTTGATTATGCGACCAAGTAGAAGCTAACAACTTTGGGATGTGCCTGGGACGATTCCAGTACAATTCTGAAGTAGAAAGCCAACGTTTATAAATGCTTATCCTGCCTATGTCTGTTCTCTTGCCTCTTCCCATTCTATGTCCCTGGTTGTAATATTTAAAATTCATTCTAGAGCATCAGTTTCAGCGTGGATTATAATGTGTGATTGAGTCAGCTGATAAAGGAAGATAATCTTTGCAAAGTCAATGAGGGATTGCTGTAAGGACTGTCACTTAATGCGAACTTCTTGTCTGTGAGTTAGCTGAACGTATGGCGTCTCTTTAAATACATTGGTCAAAATATAACAAGCGATTTAACTGAGAAGTATTACTTTTACTTTCCTTTGGCTGGAACCCTCTAATTTGCTGAGTACCCTCAAGTTGTAGCACTGGGACTTCTGATGTTCTCCCAGCTTGCCATGTAGTCTATAATCAGAATTTTCAAAAAGGTTCAGCGTTCGTTCGCTTGCAGACTTGCTGCCAAAAACCTAACTAGATCCAAGAGGAATGCCTGCTAACTACAATAACTGCAGAAATGAGGAAGCAATTTAGAAATAAATTCTAACTTGCATACATATTTGCTTCAAAGCTTCAAATTAGTAGAGAGATTGAGGTCTAATCCAAACAGAAACTATCACTGATTTAATTCCTTTCGTTCCCTTTGCATAGCTCTTGCTTTTTATTATGAGCGCTATTGTCTACTCCCAAAAACCTCAATAACAGGGTTTTTTCTGTTTAGGATCAGGACTTTGTCTGAACAAACATACTGGATTTTACAAGTTACGTGGGGTTTTTTTAACAACAGATGTGTCTGTGGATGTGCAATTTGGAGTTTAAATGGTGTTGAGGAAATGTACGCTGAAGCCCAGCTAGGACCCGTTAAGGATATTTGGGGGAATTTCAGCATCGCTTGGTCATGCTGAGCTATTTAATTCTGCCTCCTGCAGTAGGTGTCTTCTGCTACTGGAGTCACTGTTTTGAGTGTGAAATGAGATGACCAGACAGGGCTCGCTGGGTACTTCAGTAAGGGCAAAGCGATTTAAATGTGCCTGATGGTGGAAGCGATAACCCCAAATATTATCACGTCGCAGCAGCTGCGTAGGGGCACGGGAGACCGGAAGAGGATCTTGCGAAGAATGACTTGCATAAGGAGAAGGAATTTTTTAGTATGTTTGTAATGTTATACCAATAAAAACACACATGGAGAGAAAAAAAAACCCGAAAACCACCAGTCCCAGTTCAGCCAGCTATTAATATGATCGGTGTTGGGAAGAAGTTCCCAGAGGGTAATCATTCCAAATGTCCCCTGAAGCCATTCCCCCCTCTGAAGTTTTGCTTCCTTTTTTTCTTTTCTCCCAAATAATCATTTTGTACTAAGGCTGTAAATATTTCTGATTCTTTAAGGGGGAGAATGTGTACGGATATGTTTCCTCTTCCCAAATATTTTGAGTATCTTGGGTATTAGGAAATAGAAAGTATATTTTCTCATTTTGTGTATGATGAGTTTGAGATGCAGCGAAATTACAGTGTGGATCCACAGATGTGTTTAAATAGCAAATTCTCCCTGGAATATGTGAGACTTTGGTGTTTAAATATTTATTATGGCTCTGGCTTTAAGTGACTTGCCCAGCTGTCAAAGAGAGAGACAAGAATTGAACCCAGATCTCCTCAATCTGCATTCATATACAAGGAAAACATACACTTGAATAAGATGTGAAACTCGAGGCAGGTTTAGATTGTCAAAGTTAGAGAGGACAAGGCTAGAACGGTAAAGCTGTAATATTAGATTCTTCAAAATTAATCTCATGTCTGAGTCTCCCTTATGTATCAGTTACACTTGTCACTTGCTGGCATTACATCCTCCTTTCACAGCAGGCGTAGGCCAGAGGTGTTGGATACGTGCGTGTGATTAAGAAACAACATTAATGATTCAACCTTTATTTTTCTAATTTGTCTCTGTTATAGACAAAAGAAGCTAGAACAAATGATGGAAGAAGAAGGCTTAAAAGATGAAGAGGTAATGAATATGGGAAAATTAGCTTAATGGTTAAATACAAGTGATTTTCTTATATAAATGGAGATCTGGGATCTTCACTTGGGATTGCTGTGATCTCCATGGAGCCCACCTGCAGAATTCTCACTGTGGTTTTGGTTTTTTTTCTTTTTCCCTGAACTCTAGAAAAGAATCAGGAGGTCAGCACACGCACAAAAGGAAACAGAGTTTCTTCGCCTAAAGAGAACAAGGCTTGGTTTGGAAGACTTTGAGTCTTTAAAAGTCATAGGCAGAGGAGCCTTTGGAGAGGTAAGTCCAGAAAATATGGCTAACAAATACCAGTGCCATTTAAAAATACATTTAAAGACTTGCATAGTTTATACAAGAGAGATAAATGTTGTAACAACTGCAGATTGATTTTTTTTTTTTAGCTTGACAGTCACGTGCATCTGTCTTTATGCCTAATAAATGCTGGTTTAAAACCCTTATGTGCTTTAAAGGAACATGAATGCTGTTGAAAAGGACCTGGTGAGCAAGCTAAATACGAGTTTGGCCGCGTACTTTAATTGTGACCTCCCGGGGCTGGCCTTGCAGAAGAGGGAGAGCTGGAGGGCCGCTCGCAGTAGTCTCTTCTGGTGGCCTTCTTCAGAGAAAGGGGCTTTGGACCTTCTGCTTTAGGTGTACGATCGCTCACTGTGTCATCTCTGTTAAAATGATTTCATCTCTTAGAATTAACGGAACTTGGTTGTCGTTACTGCGCACTATGTAATGTCTTTTGTTTTTATAATCTGATGTCATTAAATGGAAGCCAAGGGCTTGATACCCAAATTTGTCAAGAGTTGTAGTGATAATGCTGTATTTGACTCAAATTTTTGCATACCTCCTAGGTGCGACTTGTCCAGAAGAAAGATACGGGGCATGTTTATGCAATGAAAATACTACGTAAAGCTGATATGCTTGAAAAAGAGCAGGTGAATAGCCGCCTTGAGTAGCGATGCTACCATCCATGTTTTAGATGACTTTGGGAGGTAACTGTGATGTGTAGAGAGGAGTAGTAAGCATCTGCGGTCTCGGTTTGCTAGCTAAAAAATTATGTGGGGTTTTTTCCTCATTTTTTTTTATCAAGGAAATAGGTCAGAAAAATCTTGTATGAATTCCTAAGGACCTGTCTTGTAGTGGGCTCTTCTTTTTTAAACATTCCTGGTAGCAATGCGAACGTTTGAGGAGTATCTGTAGGGTTACAGTAGCAGTCACAGGCTATGGTATGTAACTGAGCGCTCAAACAGCGTTTCAACCAGCCTCTAATGCCTTGCTTAGGCTTAATGGCAGCCGCAATCGTAACGCTTTTCCACGAGGCTCCTCGCTCTGAAGCAAGGGAGGACTGAGCTCACTTTCTACTTGAAAACATGGGGAAGCAGAGCGTTTTTCGAAGGACTAGGTTTGTCTTTCTCCAATGAAAGCGAAGGACGGTTCTGTGTATCCGATTGATGTTCCTCCTCCTCATTTTATGGTGATGTATGTTACACGTAGACACGTGCAAGTGATTCAGTCTAGATGTCAAGATCGGTGGTTTACTGCATTTCCGATTTATGGAATCGGACAGAAATACCAAGTGATGTGACTGCTGGAATTCGGACTCGGAGACGTAAAGCAGTGGTGGTTAACTTCTGGAAATACAATGGTCTGAGACAATCATTTCTTGTTCAGCACTGGGGGGAATCTAGGAAGCACTCTGTGTGTGTTCATAAAATCGGGAATTGCTTTCCATGTCTGAAAGTGCTTGTTTAGAAAACAAATGGGACGAGCTTCCCTGCAGCACTGCTACAGTGGTGCTGTGGTCTAAAACTGTGGGAATAGGCTGCAGCCGTATCTGAAGGGCACGCTGTTTTGAGAAGAGCTAGATTTTGAGAGCTCTAGCTATTAGATATTTTTGTAAAAAAAAAAAAAAATCGGGATATTTTTATGTATAGGATTAACCTGTTTTTATAATCAACCATCTGTTTCTCCTCCTCAATCTTCCCATGGTTATAAATTGTGTTTTGGAGTGGTCTGATATCTAAGTGGTTTTAAGATAAGTGTTTTCCTAGTGTCCCCTATCACGTGTACAGTTCTGATTTGAAGGGGACCCAAATGCCATAAGAATTGAAAGAATAAAAACATAAACATGGGTTACCTTTCTGTACGGAACCTTGTTGTTCAGGAGGGTGGTTTAAATTTAATCTAGCTTGAGTTTTTGCTTAAAAGCATGAGGTTAGCGCTCTCTTGCCTTCCTACACGTGTCTCAATGCATGGCAGCAAAAGTCACACAATAAGTATAAATGTTACTCAAGCGTAAATGTCCAAAGGCAGAATTCCCCATAAACTTTCCAGTGGAAACTCCTGAATGTAAAAAGGTCTTTCTTCGTGCTGAGGAGTAAAATGGAGTTGGTGTTCAATGGGATTTGTCAGATTGGGGGGGGGGGGGGGGGGGGAACATTCTGGAAAAATATAGCGGTTTAATGAAAGCTTCTCACCTTTTTGCTGGCAGAAGCATGGCTTTAGGATTTGATTTTGAACATGTTATGCTATCTTATTCCCTGAAAATACCGAGGGGTGAAACTATTGAAGTTTTGATGGTGTTTCTGCCCTCATGCAGAACTTTGCTGCTTTTTCAATATTTGCTGCTTTTCAATATAACACTTGAATTGTCTGTGAAATAAATGCATGTAATAAAACGTGGGCTTGTAATTAATCAAATGCATACGTGTGTCTGCAGGTGGGCCATATTCGTGCGGAGCGGGACATTCTAGTGGAGGCAGACAGCTTGTGGGTTGTGAAAATGTTCTATAGTTTTCAGGACAAGCTAAACCTCTACCTTATCATGGAGTTCCTGCCGGGAGGTAACTACCTGAAATCAAAAGACTGCTTGTGGATTTCTCACTTCTTAATTACATGTAATTAAATGTAGCCTGGGACGAGAGCGTACGTGGTTACCATACGGCGGTGCTCGTACTGGACGTTACTTTGTGAGGAAACAAGTCGCTGTAAAGCTTTCTGCTTTGAGGCGTTAGGGTGCTGAGGCCTGTGGGTCAGGTTATCTGCTTGGGTCTTCTAGCTGCAGACGTCTGAAACTTGGCCTCAATGTTCTGCTAGCTCTTATCCTTACTGTGCCCTGGCTATCTATAGATCCATAACATAACCAGCTTTAGATTTTTCTAACCTTCTGCTTTTAGCTGGCTTGCAGCAAGAGTTAACTCTTAAGGTCCTTTTTTCAGAGGATGATGATGTTTGTCCTTGGATGGTAATGCTACTGTAATTCACTTAAGAAGAAAGTTATACTGAAAGCCTGTAATGTATGTGATTAATGAAACCACAAGAATGCTTTCTGAGATGACACGGCACAAATGCCGTCTGTTTTTTGTAACAGCTCTGTAGCTGACAGTATCTATTTTAATCTGCAATTCAGCTGTGTAGCGAAGAGTGGCAGTCCATAGCTGACTCTTAAGGGATGTTTCTGTACTGCTATTTCATCTTTCTGCTATTTAAGTGTCTCAGTAAGTTTAATACCACTACAGTACAAGTTTTTCCATGTGCAGTGATACAAGGGGAAATACAAGAGTTTGTCACAGAGGTGCTGGGGAACTCTGTTACTTTATATGAACTCAATTTAGATTTCCTGAGGTTTTAAATAGCTTAATTCTTTTCTTTGCAAATGTCTTCAAAGTTAGCGCGAGTGGAGTTTGTGTGTTTGTATTTACCTTTGCTATTTGTGGGGTGGCTTCTAGGTGATATGATGACACTGTTGATGAAAAAAGACACTCTAACAGAAGAAGAGACACAGTTCTATATAGCCGAGACCGTGCTAGCCATTGATTCTATTCATCAGCTGGGTTTTATCCATCGAGACATAAAACCAGACAACCTTCTTCTGGATAGCAAGGTATGTACTAACCACTGGCCGGGTCGTAGTAAATAGGTCTTGTAATTTTTAATATTGACTGTGTTGACAGTTGTGAAAGAGAAGGCGGTGCTTCTCTCTTAGCCCTGTTCCTTCTAGCTTTTGAGGGCATATCTGCCCTATTGCTGGGGGGAAAAAAAAAAACAAACCAAGACAGACCTCTCCTCCACCTCCAGCTGTATTTATACCTCGCTTATGAGCTCTCTTCTGACAGTTGTTTAGGCTATTTTTGGTTATTTCAGCTGCAATTTAAAACACGCAGTTTCAGTTCTCCCCTCTCATCAAAGATGTTTCCTTTTGGTCTCACATCTGTTAGGCTCACGCTTGCCAGCTACTGGGTAGATGATCATATCGAGTGCGAACGAGGTAGCTGTTCCATTAGCGAGACTGAAACCGAGATATTATCTCCCTTAGAATCAGGATGTATTTCTGAAGGCTGGCCAGGCTACCTGGTTGCTTCTAGATGGTTATTGGAGACAGTTTGCAGAAAGCTCGATTGTTTCACTGTCCTCCCGTTGCTCACTACAAGTTTGCTTAAAATATAGATTGTTTGGAAAAACAAGCCAACAGTAAATAATTATACTTTACCACTAGCCAGCTAATGATGCACTGTGGGAATTACTGATGTAATTCAGTATGCCTACATCCAGATGCAGATAAATTTAGGACTTTGAAAGTATGTATATTTTAGATATACATCTAAAAATTACACATAGGCCGTGTGGTCGCATGTTACGCACTAGGACAGATCCGATCCATGAATTTAAGGTGTTTCTCCTTATCTGTTGGGGTCAATGCAGAATCCAGGGACTACAGCTCCCTCTGGAGACGTTTGCTTTCACTCTGAAACGGTCAGGAACTTGCAGGAGCAGAGATTTCTTCAAGCGAATAGCTACGGGGCTTTCTCCGAGTAGTGCTGGTGAAAGTAGTAATAGCTCGATTCTAGGTACACATCCAATCTTAGGCTAAAACAAGGAATGCAAAAAGAGTGCATCTATTTATTATACAAAATAAAGGGAGGGGAAGAAGAAGAAAACTTCATTTGCTATGATGATGTCTCATACTGGCTTTGTATTTTTTTTTGTTTTGTTTCTAGGGCCACGTAAAACTCTCAGATTTTGGTCTGTGTACTGGACTAAAGAAAGCCCACAGAACAGAATTTTATAGAAACTTGAACCATAGTCTTCCTAGTGACTTCAGTAAGTTATTTGGCTTCAGAAGGGTATCTGCGTACTTGCTGTCGGTGCCTGACATAACTCATTTCAATGTGAGGTTAGAAGGCTGCAGAGGGGGGTCTAATAATCAACATTGCATCATGAGGTGTAATTTTGACTTTCTGTAGACCTTATTTATTAAAATAACTCTAGTTACTTTAATGCATGTAAACATCTTCATTTCGAGAAGTTTGTCTTTGAAATAGACTCTGCTGTAGCCTTTCTTTGCATGTGTAATAAACCTCGAATGAAAACTTGGTGTGACTTGGTAGATGCTAGCTCTATCTCATGTGTTATTTAAATTAATAAGTGAGCACACAGACTCTTTGAATATTCAGTAATTTTCTCAAGGGCAATAATTTTGATCATGGAGTTAAAAAAAACACTGAAAGCACAGATGGCTAATGAAAGGCTTCATAAAATTTTATCACTATTACCTAGGTTTGGAAGTTGCCGATGGGTTTAGGGTATTGACAGATGTGCTCTTTGCAACCAGCTGTACCGGTGGAAGAGGTTACCTCCCTTGCTTTGCTCTTAGCTGTCAGCTGCCGCTGCCTGCGGAGGCTGCTGGCCGCTCTGATCTGCCATCGCAGGCACCCCTTGGATTGTGCCGGGTGAGCTGAGCAAGGCAAGGCTGAGGCAGGTTAACCAGTTCACCTCTGCTGATGTGGCTTATCTTCAGTGGGGTGAGTTAAGGTGTGCCTCCGCAAAGAGCTCCAGCTTCACCGTGGTGGTCAACTTTGGCCGTAGGGGCCAGTGATGAGCAGCTGGGGACTGTACCCTCTTACCAGGCCAGCTGAATACAGAACGGGCTGTCTGTCCAGGCCCTGCCTACCTCGTTTGATGTCGTAAAGGAGATTTCTAGTGTAACGGTTTGGGGCTAAAAATGTATCTTGGGTGACCAGTAGGATGCAGTCACATATATTCCAATCATCTCCTTCAGCTTTCCAGAACATGAATTCCAAAAGGAAAGCAGAGACCTGGAAGAGAAACAGACGGCAGCTGGTAAGTACGTTTCACCTGCTTGGAAATGTTCTCTGCTGAGCTGTTGCGTTCAAACGGCATTTGAACATCAATGGCATTTGACATCAAATGGCACGTATTTCAGTGACGGCCATTAATCCATTTCAGAGTTCTGAACAATGCTGAAGTAAAAAGATTCACACTTTTTCCTCTCTTAAAAAGAGGAATGACTCTAGTTTGTCCTTCATCCATCTGCTGAACAGCTGGGGACATATGTGCCGGCGATAGCGCTGCCATAATTATTTACATTGATGTCTGATGCCTCCCAGCTAGAACTAACAGTTCCTGCCACTTTCAGTATAACAAAGGGCTAATAAGAAAGGTGTATAGAGACAGTGGTACCTTTCCCCATTTCCCTGACGCTATTTTAAGACTCTTTCACATGAACATTTGTGTCTACGTATCTTGAAATAAAGGCTTTAAACAACTTTGCTAAAGGATCTTAGAGACAATCTGGTGTCTTCCTCAAAATAACCATTGTTGCATAAGTTCCCACTTCCATATCAGGCAGCTTTCTCTCAAGATGCATAACTGATGGTATTTGTTCCAGGCTTTTTCTACGGTGGGCACTCCGGATTACATTGCCCCTGAAGTCTTCATGCAGACCGGCTACAACAAACTTTGTGACTGGTGGTCACTTGGGGTCATCATGTACGAGATGTTGATTGGTAAGAAGCGGACAAGTTTGAAGCAGGAATTGTGGTGCGGGACACCAGCTGTATTTATGTGCTTGGGGTCAGGTTCTCAAAGCACCCACTCCTTGCATGGTTTGTGAGGTTTGTTCTGGTGCGCTGTAGACTTCAGGAACTGCGGGAGCTATTTTTGCTTTATACAGGATTGTATTTTTCTTTCTTTTCAGGTTATCCACCATTCTGTTCTGAGACTCCTCAAGAAACATATAAGAAAGTAATGAATTGGAAAGAGACTCTCACATTTCCTCCAGAAGTTCCGATATCTGACAAAGCAAAGGATCTGATTTTAAGGTGCCAACCATATGGTTTGCCAGTTAATAGAGTACTCATTTTCTTGTCTTGCAAACTGTACTACGTACCTCTCATAGGTTGTTTCACATGAAAAAAACCTGATGCTTGTGGCAGCTACGTACTCTGTTATGCACACGCATCAAGTGCTGAACTCCCTCATCAAATACACTTGCTCTCAGAGGCCATTTAGTGGCGCCCTGACTGAACTGTACTGAAAAGGCGCTCCCATGTAAGTGCTGCTAATCTGGCAAAATCTGAATGTTTCTGCTCTTTATTTTGTCTGTGAGCTTCTCGTGGAAACAACTTCATCTTTTTGCCAGAGCTAGCTTCTTAAAATAGCCATGGGTTTGACATTGTATGCACTGGAGCATACAAACGCATCCCAGTGCAGGCTGACTCTGACTCTTTCATTTGTATTTTCAATCCCTTATCTATTCTCAGGACAGAAATATAAATGTCTAGCTTTTTAGGCTTTATATGTTCTCCTGTTTTACACTGGTCCTGAAATAGAAAGGGCACATTATCCTGTTGTGCAAGAATACCACATCTTAATTGTAGCATTTGACATGACATTCCTAAGCATAACTTTGTTGGTTTTGCAGTGGGAATTCTTGACCTTCTCCATTTATGTTAAGAAATCGTGGTAGTACCAGTTCAGAAAGCTGTTCCATTTCTGGATGGAATGCTTTTGTTTTCATTCTTCCTTCATTTTCATTCTTCCTTCCATCCCAGATTTTGCTGTGAATGGGAGCACAGAATTGGTGCGTCTGGTGTGGAGGAAATAAAGAGTAACCCGTTCTTTGAAGGGGTTGATTGGGAGCATATCAGGTAAGATGCTTTGCAGAAAGGCAAGCTGCTCTTCCCTACGGACTGGTTAAAGCTGGTCCTGTTCAACAGAAGTGAGCAGCTGGACTGGCATTTATTATATCTAGGTGTGGGTGAGAGTATTTTGTTCCTTATCTGAAGCTTGCTAAGGTTTAGGTACCTTCGGTCTTTGATTCCGTTAAGAAATGGAAAGTGGCTGAATCCTGCTTTCTTCTGCCTTTGAAATCTTAATGCTGAAACTGCTCTTCTTGGCAGAGAGAGACCTGCTGCAATTTCAATAGAAATCAAAAGCATTGACGATACCTCAAACTTCGATGAATTTCCAGAATCCGATATCCTTAAACCCACAGGTAAATGCTTTGATTCCGCATGTAAACAACCCTTCCTCTTCTCCGACAGAATAACGTCACTTTCCTGTTAATCAGAGAAAGATCTTACTAGATGCTAGTTTATCGTGATCAAATCGTTAGCTTGGTAGTCTTGTGGTGCAGGGGTGTGCAAGCTGCGATTTGGGTTTCAGGGGATGGGATGCAGACTTGTGAATCATGTGGGAGCCATTTGAGGAAGGGCATCTTGAAGAGGCAGCAGAGCTCGCATCGAGTTCAAATCCCAGCGGGACCCGTGAGCCCAGCGCTGCGAGTGCCTCTTGGTATCGGCTAATTCTTGCTACCGTGTCTGACACTCGGTATAGGGGTAGGGAGAGGTGGGCCAGAAGGGGACGGTATGTTTTGGTGTAAATCTCTAAAGGATCCTTGTATTCATGTGTCGGAGCATATTCACGCATTTGCTCCATGAGGCTGAAGAATAAAACTGAATGCCTAGATTAATGATATTTTCTTCAGAAGCATTCTCCCCTGCTGCACATCCAGTGTTTTGTATGAAAATAAACTTTGCAGTCTTCAAAGGATAATTTTATTTTTCTCTGTCTTATCAGTGGCAACAAGCAACCATCCAGAGACTGACTACAAGAACAAAGACTGGGTTTTTATCAATTACACCTACAAGCGTTTTGAAGGTCTGACAGCCCGAGGAGCGATACCATCCTATATGAAAGCAGGAAAGTAATACATCTTTACCTGGGACAACTTCTGAGCCGTGGAATTCTGTTCCTGTACTTTGGGTTTATACCCATAAAAGAACTTTTTTTCTTTTTTTAAAGAAAACTCGAGGGCTATCAACTCTTGGAGAAGACTTCAGGACCCTGTTTTGTAACACCCTGGTCGTTACCGAGGATTTTTTCTTTCTGCGCCATTGAAAAATTCCACAAAATGTTTGCATCATCTCTGCTGCAGGCACGTTTTGCTGCTTCAGGAGCAAGAGTTTGTTTTCTTTTTAAATTCTTTGCCAGATTGTACAGTCCGTCAGGAGACGAGAGCAAGCCTTCACTCTGACATTGCAAAGCACGTGATGTTTATATGGACTGTTTTGCCAGTCCTGCATTAAGAGACAAGCTCAATCCGCCAATTCTGCCAGCACTGTTTTTTCCAGTGGCTAAGGACTTCAGTACAGAGGAAACAAAGCAATAATTAAAGCTCGAGATAGACAACTCTCCAGTAAACTATCTAGTAGAAGGACACAACTTGTATTGCCTTAACCTTAGTTTGTAGTGCTGTTTTTTATAATGCTACTGGAAGCCTCTTTAATAGCATTTCTCAACTCTGTTGCAGTGGCCTCCAGTTGCGGTGCACTTTACTTTTGGTACTAAGACAGTGACCCTCAAGCCATTTAATATTTTTTCTAAATTAAAAAATTGTGCAACACTTTTTCTTTTCTAGACCGTCACAGGAGAGACAGGCCTCTTCCTCCAGCGCCAACAGTTTTCAGTCACTGTATGAAAGGATGGATCTCTAAACAATGCAGATCATAAAAACTACAGCTGGTAACACAGGTGGATCTGGAATTAGAGCAGAGAGGGAGGGAAATTCATTTCACCTGATCGTTGGTGGGCATGCTGTGTACTGTCAGGTCAGCTCTGAGGCTTCCCGTTCCTGCTGCTGCCATCTTTTGGCCACTTTAAAGATCTGCTGCATGTTCATCGGTTTAAAGACGAAACCATCTTTTGTGGCCTTTTTGCTCTTGGTTTTGAGCAGAACGGCATCAGATTCTTCCGTGAATCTTGATGCCAGAGGCCTCCCTGGCTCTTCCCTGCGGAGCTCCTCTTGCTGTCGTGGCCGAACCATCTGTCCCGTAGTCTTCCAAAGAGACGGTGCCTCATGAGGTCACGTTTTGGGTGTCCACTCTTTGATTATGGCGTGATAGAAGTTACAAAAGTACACTCAGTTATGGTCAGGATGCTCTCCAGGAGAGCCCCAAAGTGCCTTTCCTTGCCTAAGCATCTCTCGGAACACGACGGCAATTGGGGAGGGAGGATTCTGCCGCGGTTGAGCTTTTGGTAATTCCTTTTTATAATCATGAGCTCCGCTTTGCACCTCTTTTGTAGTTAACTCTCCCCTTCCAGGGGCAGGTGGCATTAACCTTTGGGCCAGCCTGGTACCAGTCTTTAATTTGCAATTAGATTTTTTTTTTTTTTTTTTTAAATAAATGTAATGAGGTTTCTAAAAGTATGTATCAATTTGAACTGTCTTGGATTCTTGCAAACTTTTATTGGTGCTGAACACTACATAGCACAGACAAAAAAAAAAAAAAGCTATTTAGAAACAAAGCTAGAGCAGTGTTTCAAAGTAAAAAGAAGGCTTTCAGTTATATTTAGTCCTAACTTTCTAGATTAGGAAATGAAAGAAAATGAGTTTGTAGTGAAACATTTTTTTAATAGGTGCTTTTAGGGAATTTTTACCTAGATGTCTTTTGAACCGAGTGCCATCGTGAAGGACGGATCGGGGGACTGAAGTACCATATATAGCTAAAACTGGGTGATAAGTCGTTATCATCCTCTCCCTAACCACCCCTTGTGCTTTTTGTGTGTGTCCTAGGAGTTAAATGAATTGCCATAAGCAGTTTAGATACCAGTTGGATCCTACAGAGCTGAAATACAAAAATAGCCTTAATTAGAAGTACCAGGATCACTGTAGTCAGGAGGGCTTACTCAGATGAATAAGGGCTAACTGAGGTAATGATTTATAGGGTCAGGCTTTTTATTAACTAGTCAGTAATACCACCTGCTGCTCCCTTTTTATTTTTTATGAAGGACGGATACCAACTTCTCAAATTGCTTTATCTCCTTATCCTGCAGTTTCTTCTAGCCATTTGAAAATGTTGCCTTATAAACCATTGGAAAACTAAGAGGTATTAATATAAAACCATTTTTTAAAATTTCTAACAGCTTAATTACTGCCTTAAAATTAAGAAAAAAAAAAAAGAAAAATTCTTTAAAGATGCTGTGGATTAGGAATAAATGATTTTGAGTAGCTGCATTATTAGCCCTTTACTAAAAGGGACTGGCATTTTTATTTATAAATACCAAAGATGAAGAAGCTATACAATTGTACATTGTGATAACTTGCTGTGAAAACAACCCCTATATAATAATAAGTATTGTGCATTTTTAGTGCATGTGTTTTAAAGCCTTCCGAAACCTCAGATTGTTCACTTTTTCAGTTAAAGGTGAAGTTTCTCAAAGGCACAAGGAGCAGTTGGGTACCTCACTGCTGTTGTCTTTCAGTAGGAGGGGGATGTCTTTGCATAGCCTCCCGCTGGAAAGGGGTGTCCGGGGGGGGCTGTGTCGCACAGCTGCATCCTAAATCTGCTGCCTCATACAGTCGTTCACCAACACTAGGAAAAAAAAGTACAGTGTCTTCTTTCCAGGATCCATACTTCACTGCTAACAGACCGAGAGCTTCACACGCCTGTTCCATCTCCCATGTTAGCCAAATGTTTTTCTTAGCTGCTGGCTTGTGTATTGAGGTCATATGTATCTTTTATCTCTTTTTTTTTTTTTTTTTTCCCAAGCTGCAAGCAGTTGCTGGACTTCTAGGAGTAATTCCAATCTGACTTTCCAATGGATCTGAACCTGAGTTACGCTGCCAGTTCATGTCTGTATCATGCCTACCACAAAACTGCACTAAGTGTTTCTTATTACCCTGCCCTGACTCTGCCTTAACCTGTAAGTTGAAAAAGTGTTCTGTAAATATTTAAAAGCTGTTACTAAGTTGCACTGTAAAATTTGGCAGGTGTATTGGGGGAGCCAACTTTTTATGGAGCAATCTTTGCATTGTGTTGTGTAAATAAAATCCTTTTAGTAAACACAACTTTGCTAGCATGGTTTGTTTTTACAAACTGGAACCTCTCAGGTGGTTGTTTTTTTTTCAGACAAAAAAACAATTTTAGAATCAGCTGCTTGGGTAGGAGAACGCAATAGTAACTCACAGGCTGAAGACTGCATTTCCAAAAGATGCACAGCAGACATGAAGAAAGGAGCACTCAATTAAAGGCGAACGACAGTGCTGATCTTCAGATGAATGAAACCTTTCTGGGCCAGGCCTCCTGGCAAGGGTGAAGGACCCCGGCCTTACTCACGCCTGGGTGTCCGTATTGTGTAAACGGCACTTCAGTTTACCAGCTTCAGGGCAAGTAGTTTTTAATCTTTTCCCCTTTCTATCGTTAAAAGGGATAATAAGCAGTAAGCAAGTGGCATTGGAAGCAAAGCTACAACCCTTCAGGTTTTTTTTCTACCAGTTTGTAATGTGCCAAAACCAACTCGCAGTTCTTATTTCATTGCTTCACGTTTGTGACAGCTCCACTTGTGAATACAAGTTCCTGTTATCGCTTCAGTAATGCCACTAAATTCCACCTTCTTCAGACTCTTAACGCCTTTCTCAAGCTTCATCGAGAAAACCCTTGAAATACATCCAACACTGAAGACAGAAATAAAAGCCAGACCTGCTCCAAAGCTGTTTTCTTCCAAAGAGAGAAGTAGGTAGAAGTGGAGAGCATCTTTCACAGCACACTAACCAAAAATAGCACTAGGGCCTGTTCTAGATGCCGCGTAGTTTGTGGGTTATGCAGTGCTGGCTCATACCTGTGCTATGTGCTGCTTTGAGAACATCACAGCAAGAAGTCGGTAAACGTTGAGGTCCTCGCAGCACAAGTGGTAGTAACGCTTCTGTGCGGCTGCTGCGCAAGGCCCCCGCCAAATCAGGCTCCGTCTGATGTGAAACTGCTTCTAAGATGTTAGGGTCGCAAGCCGGACTTACTTCATGAAGCAAGGAAACAAAACCTTCTAACAATCTATGCCCTGCCCATTCGTCTACTCCACACTTACAACAGTTTTTAAAAGAGCCAAACAAGTCCCATATAATTTATACTTTAATACAGAAAAGAAACCGTACAGCTGTAGTCCATACACACCACAGGTAACACTTCAGTATATCTAGAATAAGACAAAACTTGACTTTGTACCTGAATAGTAGGTGACCAAGAGAGGAGGAAAAGCAAATGCACGCTTTGTCAATTTGATTTAGTGTTCCAACAGAACTCACTCTACTAAAAACAAAATAAAATCCAAAATTCATCTTTAATTACTTGGGAAAGCCAATCAAGTACAATAGCTTTCTGGAGTGATAAAAGCTGCATGGAAATCGCAGAAGCTGGATACCTCCATCCCACGCTGAAGGTCCAAATTGATCACACAGAGTACCAACAAGGTCCTACAAGGCATGGACAGTCTTTAACCCTCAGGCAACGGCCTGCTGTAGTTAAGTGCCTGGGGCTACTATTTCTAATAAACTGGCCGAATCCTTCAAGCGGCCTGGCTGACGCTCGGCTCAGGGACAGACACGGGTGGGGTTTGTTTTGGCCGAATGTGGTGCTTCGCTGTCAGATCCCGTGAGGTGCTGTCGATCTCAGATGCTCGGCATCTGATGCCTTGACGCAGTCCTGTAGGGTAGCGCTCAAGAACATGCACGTTCAAGTCCTTCGAGCAGAACATGTGTGAACTCCAAGTCAGCTGGTCAATACCAATACACATTTACTTACAACTGTAAAAATAAATACACACCAAAAAAAAAAAAAATCCATAGGGCCTGGAGGCAAGCTCCATCATTGCTGGGGGGACAGGCTCACCCCCGCCTTCGCTTCACTTGTGGAACAGCTCGTTACCAAGGCAGGTAATGGGTTTGGTCTGGCCCTTAGCTGGGAGGTTAATGGTCCATATGTCTTCCTTTCTCTACTACAAAAATAGAAATTCATCTACAGCAATAATGGAAAGTGATTGCACACTACCTCTGTGCAGATACTGAAGGACACTTCTCTATACTGATCCAATGACACACAGGGAGGGTTTTTCAAAAGTAGTCAGGTGGACCTGGGCATCTGAACCCCCGGGACTCTCAGGAGGTCCTGAAGCACTTTTGGAAATCTTCCCATAGGCACTTATAAAAAGAAGAAATCTATTTGCTGCACTGAGGAAAGAAGCTAAGAACAGAAACACGGCAAAGAATGGAACCTGTACATACCAATGGGAACTAAATATATCAGCAAGTATATGCCTTGGCAGAGATTTTGTAACTCGCAACTAAAACGACACTCAAATTTTCCTGAAGGTTTGTGCTTGATACTGTCATGTTACTTACACTGAAAAAACCAAACATTCTTAGCAGCAAACAGTAACAGCAATCTTCAATGCTAAGCCTACCATACGCTTTGCAGACAGATGGAGAATAATAAAAATTGGCTTGATGATGCAACCCTGACAACAAAGGATGAAACCTTTTAGGGGCAGACTGATACCTACCTCTATTTTGCTAAGTATGACCAGGTAACTCAATGCATAAGTGGTACAGGTTTCAACAGCAGTCAGTTGCAAGAGCAGAACTGACCTGAACTTAACAACTTTGCAAGGGAGGTCTCTCCCTCTCTCTCTCTTTTTAAATGGGTTTCAGCTTTTCTTGCACCAGCACCATGTTTAAGTACTCCGCTTTGGGTAGGTAAAACCTCTACACAGCCATCAGAAATGATGGCCCTGTAAGGCAGGCCCAATCTGGCTGATGTGCAGCTCGGCTGCGGCCCTTCTGAACTCGCTGTGTGCTAATGCGGGGGTTAAGCAAGCCTACAGGGAACTCCAGGCTGCAGGAACAGGACCAGCCAGGCTCTACTACAACTGAGCTAAACCAGCCTGGAGTGCGTCTGTACCTACAGTCACAGCTTTGTTGGCCCCGAATTCAAAATGAACAGAGCCTTCACCACAGACTAGGATTATATATTCAGAGCAGCAAAGAAGAGTTGTTCCTAGGTACATGTATTTTTCTCTACTGAAGGCTGGTTTACTATTAGTATTTCTTACCTGCCTGACAGCAAAATGGTCCAGTCAGTTCCAAATTGGGAAGCAAGCAGCTGGCCTTTTGAAACTGCAATAGTAGAATGCTCCTTGGAGAGGCTACAGAAATTTTGACTAAGGTTGATGAGACCAAGGATTTTACTCAGGTAGTAAACTGTCTGTACCGGGAGGTCCTCCACTGGCATTTTTGTCTTAGCAGGGGGATGGAGGAGACAACTGGAAGTCTTTAGCATGCAGAGTCACCTCTAGAAAGCTTCTTACATCTATCAGGCTACTAACAGATTGACTTTGTTGGTAAAGTATTGAGTACAGTCTCTTCTTTTTGGCTTTTTGCTTCAGCATGATCTACTTGTTTTACTGAACTTAACAGACAACATCCCTAAAAACAGTGATTCCATCTTACGGAGAAATATATATGGGAAATTCCTGCGAACGGGCATATGCTTCCTATTAAACTAGTTCATCCTACCCTAGAACAGCAGTACAACACGCTGGATGCAAAGCCAGGTGGCAGTGTAAACAGATTCCTCCACACTCAGGATTTTGCTTTCATTCCTCCACACTCAGGATTTTGCTGTCACAACTGTGCTACATTTCTGCTGATTGATGAAAGAGTATCATCTGTCCTGCTTTGATGTTCCAGTCCTTTGTAACCGATTATCACAAAAGCAAAGCTAAGTGCCTAATGGTAAAGGAAAGCTTTGTCTTGACAGGCCCAGAATTTCCTCTCTCATGTCAAACAAGACGTTTCTAAATACTTCTGCTCTTCTTTTAGAAGTTTATGTAAAATATTCAGCACCCACCAATCTGGAAGCCTTTGTAGTAGAAACAAACAGCATAATTTCTTTTTGTTTGAGGAGACGTTGCTTTTGATTGCACAAGTAGACTATGGAGTGTGGCTCTTTATTAACATGCTTGAAATACGACAACGTAGTGAGAGCATGAACGAGGATAAAGCACCTTGCAGGAGTCTGTGTTCCATCACCTGGGATGAAACCATGCTGAGAAATTCCCACATCAAGCAGGACTATCCGCCCTGAGCCACCTAATCTGGTAGATCGTTAACAGCCATTTGGGAGAACGGTGCGTTTAGCCTGTCAAGTTCATCTACTTGCGGGGGGTGATGCATTATAACCTCATGGTCCTCCGAAACGTCATCACCCACAGTGACTAGGTTTGTTAGAGATTTGCTCCGAACACACTGGAAATCAACGTGACGGCTTTTGCCTTCTTCCTTTTCCCATGACATCTGGATGAACGGCCGCTGAACATAGTTGTATATCACTTCTGACCGGCCACCAGGCCTCCTCTTCACCTTCTCTTTACAGGTGGGATATCCTGAAAACACAGACAGCCGGTCAGTCGCACCACACGCCTCTGACTCGCGCAAAGGGACAACAGGATCCCAGAAGAACAGCCAGGCAGGAGTGGTTACGAGGGCAGGAGGCACTTGGTAGACAACTGCTCACATTCCACACTACTGGCTTGCAAAAGACTGCTTTCTTTTCCCCTGAGAACACGGTGCAGCATTGTGTGTAGTCATACGATCAATGGCTGCACAGCCTTAGCCATTCTGTGACCAAACATAGCTACTATAAAAATAAGACAGTCTCCCAGGACAGAGTGTGCTCTCAAAGCTCCCTAAGGGAACGCTTGGATCAGCAGGCAGAAGCGTGACTGCCCTTTCCTGTTTGCTTGGTCTAAAGAGACAAGGCTTACTGGTACATGCTATGTATCTCGCATTTTTCCCTTAACTTTTAAGCGTCCTGCCCAATTTCAGTGTAACATGGTAGAGGCGAAGGATGATGCCCAGCTTCTACTAGTTTCATGAAAATCAATGCTTAGTAAAACACAGAGCAAACCAGGAAAAGCCGAGAGTCCAGAGGAAACCAGGCTTTACCGACTACGGAGTCGCCTGTTCTAGCATTTCCTTTGTTCAAGAAATACTTTACCTTCAATGCCAATGCGGATATTTTTCAGGCCCCGTTCCTTTAATACAGCTTTTGCAACATCGCGGTTCTCAATGTACTTGAAGAATCTGTACAGCTTGGAACTGTAAAGGACTGAGAAATAAAAAGGGTGATTAGAATCTACAAGGAGGGACCTTCTCCCTGTTTCTGACATGCTCAGCTGCGGGGCTGCCAAAAACCAGGTCTGGTTTCCAAGAATTAGTTCAGGTGTCTGTTCTCATCGCTGGGATTACCTACGCTTTGTGGGTGGGAGGGTAGCGACAGACATTACAATCTGGATAGAATGGGCGGTGATGGGCGCGTAAAGCAAAGAGTGTTCACTCACTGCGGAGCCAGGAAAAGGCTGAGGGGGAGGTGGCAAACAAAAGGAAAAGATGCAGTGAGTGCTGTCGTTACCAACGCAGGCGGTCAGACCAAAGCTGTAACTAGCCAGGTATCCTGCCTCTAGCAGCAGCCAGCTCAGAAGGAACGTGCAAAACAGGACTCCATGCGCCAGCATCTCTTCCTGGAGGAAGACTGCTGTTTGGGCAACGGGCCCTTTCCTTCTGGCCAACGTCTGGGTGTACGCTGCACACAGAGCCCCACTGCAGAGCCCTTACTTTGCGAGTACTCTTCTCCCATTGGAGGTGGATGATCTTCATCCCAGTCCACGGTGTCTTCATCTGTCAGCACGACAATGTGGCATTCACGTTCCCCCTTCCTTGCGCTATCCACCATTATAGGCAGAATTAGCTCCTCCAGGTAGCTATCAAACTGCTTGTGAGCACCATCATTGGAGAGCTCGTGTAACAGAGCACCTAATCAGACATAAAGCATATGACGAGCTTTTTTACACAGTATGAAAATATGTCCCAGCTCTACACTTGCCAGATACATTCAAGAGCGCAGCCCGCATTCTTCTTTAGACAAACTCCTTAACATATGTTCAGATGCATCAACAGTCTCCAGCTCCAGAATTGGCAAAATCCGATGTACGGGACTGCATTTCAAATGGGATGCAAATTACACTGCAGAACCATTACATTACCATTAAAAAAACACCAAGGTCCAATCAATACAGTGAAACAGTAATAGACTGAATAATTAATTCATTATGATACTTAACATGAATTTCCAGCAACAACCTCTGTCCTTGAAAGCACATTTTCTGCCTTCTCTGTGATCACTCACCAGAGGACAGGGTAGGAAGTTCCACCCACAGCCTGTGCCACGATACCATGTACCTCATTTCAGTATAGTGCCTTTCACAGATTTGCCTACGTTAAAAGCACTTTTTTGCCAGCATACCCACCAAAAAGCTGCTCCCAATCAGATCCCTTCATGACTAGGAACTCTACTACTTTCCAGCTTTGGTATCTTTGGTTCCTGCTCTGCCCATCAACCTTTAGCTTAAATTATTCACGATTCTCTGGTACATTTTAGACAGGGGTTATAACCCTGCTTTTAGCCTTCATTTTGTTTGGCTGTAACAGCAAGCTCTTCAGCCTCTGTTACAAAAGGAGACTAGAAAGTTTACCATTTCAATTTGCTTTTTTGAGCAAAGTGTCTGCGTTCTGCAGGATTCAATCACTTCACTTTGGATTGAGGCAGCAAACAAGGAAGCTGTTTAAATGCAACGCATACATGAGTCCTAGCGGAGTCCACACCTTCGTGCTTAAACTAAAGCACGCGATTAAGAACTGCGCTGAATCAGGATCAGAGTGCTCAACACCATGCAGATGATCTCCTAAGAGCTGATTTCTCTCAATACTTACTTAAATCTTGACATTTGATTGTGTTGAAATCAAAGTTTATGCAGAGGTAATCACATGTGTCTCGAAGGTCTGGGATGGAAATCCCATCAGGGCAGTTAATGATTCCGGTTTTGTAATAATCCTGCAAATAAAAGGACAGTTTTTGGAGAGAAAAATTAAGAATAGCTTGGACTCTGACAATTTTTAATTAGGTCTTTGTTTTGTTAACCAACATTTGAGAGTCACAGAGGCTATATATAGCTCCGTGAACAGTAAAACCAGCCCTGCTTGTCCGAGAATCTACGTTTCTCTGCAGATCCTCTTGGGTCTGATAAATGGTGAGCCCCAGTTAAAACTTTTCCCATGGCATAGGGTTTTATAACATCTCATATGCAATACGCACTTCTATGCAACCTCAAGGTCAGGACACAGCTCAGGAGCTACAACGGCATGACACAAGAAAGGTAAAAGGCAACATGAGGAAATATCTGAAATGTGGACTCATACCAAAGTGTACTATAATTTTTTTTTTTAAAATCACAATGCAAAACAGTAATAAAATAATATGTCCCAGGGGGTGTACAGCTGCCTGGGAGACGGCTCAGTTTTGCACATGTGACAAACAGATTGGTTTTTTTCAATCTGCAAACTTCTCCTTACCAGCACAGTCCGGAACACAGCTGAGCTAATTCCTTCTGCAATTTCATATTCTCCCTTTTCATTTGGCCTGGTGAAATTATATTCTCTTCCTGGTCCAAACATTCTGAACAGATAAAAATCTGTGTAAGTGCACAAGTATACTTAAATGCATTAATTCTAGAGACCAACAGGCGCACTGAGGTTAAACAAAACCAGCAATGACACATATATACAGTAACTTGAAACCTATATTCAATTCTCTGACATAGTAAATAAGCACAAGAGCTGTCTCAGCTAAGTCCTCCTATAGCCGGACTCTGCCTGTCACTAGAGCTACTGTATTGTAAGGAACGAGCCACGCCTGTGGCTCCCCAGAGAGGGAACGGACCATTCAACCCCGGGGCAGAAAATACCCTGGCAACAAAGCCCTTCCGCTGAGGCTACGCAAGATAACCACTGCATGCCTTTTGATCCCTTGTTTTACACAATGACCTGTGCAAGGGTCAGGAACCCAACAGAACCTTGTTGAGCTTCTTGTTGCATCTGCAGGCTCTAACCTTTAAGCCATGTTACAGGGAGCCGAGTTAACTTCTCTTTTGGGAGAGTATCAAAAGGTAACGGCAGAAGGGGGATGGAGCATTATCATTTTCCCCATTCTGGAAGGGAGGTTATCAGCTGTGAACAGATGTACTACCTAGAAACAAGGCAAACACTTGAGAGAAGGCAACAGGAGACCACATCTAGCTAAAAGTGGATGTTGTTTGAAGGAAGTGGACTGAAGGGAGAATGTTATCTAGAGAACTAAGAACTCTCTCTACATCTGGACGTGTCTTCAAGGCCTCACTCACAGCCAAGTTCTGAATGAGGTCAACCTTGCTTTGCTTGTGCGTACAGATGAGATCGCAAAAACAAACATTAGGGGTTTGTTCCATTTTAGCAAACATTCGACTCCCTTGAGGTACCTTGAAAATAGTGGAAATCACCCACCTTCCCAGCATAGTATCAGGGTGAGCAGTGAAAATCTGTGGATTCACTGCAAAGCGAGTGCCGTCCACCACAAGCGTCACTTTCTCTGGAGCCGCTGTTTGTGAATTGCTGCTTGAAGACAAAGTGCAGCATCCATGGCGTTCCTGGGCATTAAAATATTCTGACTGTCTCTTATTTCCGTCTTGGAAATGACAGTTGTGCGTGTCTTCAGGAGCAGACAACATGCTACTGATCTGGGGACTTACTGGACAAGCAGTGTGTCGGCATTCAGAATCTAAACCTGAGAGAGACAAATGAATATTGCAAGGGTAAGAGATAATTTCTAGAAAAGCATCATTTCATAGTAACACTTCCTACTGGAATGAGAAAACTGAGTCATACAATAACAAAGGATGTCAATATACATAACTGTCAGGGTAATGTTATATGACATAAAACCAGACTGCATTTTCAAACTGAGCGAGCACTTGGATTTTGAATAAAAAATTTCCTGATGAACCACGATGCTTAATATCCCTTGTTAAAGCAAGACGGATTCAGTGTGTAAAGAGCGGGAGCACAGGAATTAAACAAGGCCAGAAATACAGACAGAGATTCCTAGCACCGACAACTACTCTCACAGGAAAGCTGGAGCAGAAGCACGCACCACACCAGAGGTGGTTTAAGCCAGCAGTGCTTGATGCCTGGTCCACGGTGGCCACACAGCTCATCAGGGCTGTCCAGCCACTTCCAGCTAATCTCTTCAGGGACAGCCTCAGGAGGAGCTGCAAGCTGGCCGGCCAGGGCATACCCACGCAATGGTCTGGCCAACACAGCAAGCTCTGCTGTGGACCGTTGTCCTTTAGACCAGCCTGGCAAAGGCAGGGCACATACTCCCCAGTGCAAACTGCCGTGGGATACTGGAATTTTTCCAAAACATAACACCCCTCCAAAAAAAAAAAAAAAAAAAAAAAAAAAAAAATTCTCTTTTAAAGATTGCTATAAGGTAAAGACATTATCCTTACCCTCAGTCCTGGGAACTGCAGCAGGGCTGTGACCTCCTAGCACCACATTACTTTCTTCTGACTCATGGACTGCTACAGTTACGTTTTCCACAGAGCAACTGGACTCCAGATTTCTTGACCAGTCTGTCCCACCAGCACAGTTCACATTCATGCTGGGCCTCCGTGGTGTGAGGAGCTGGTTGCGTTTCCTAAGAGAAGAGCTAGGAGAGAAAATACCAGGTTGTTAGTTTTGGAAGAAACTTCCAAGCAATGAAGTTCATATCCCTGTATCTGGTACCGCAAGCACAGTCCCTCAGGCTCAAAAGGCATTCCTTCAGATACTCAGCTGTGTTTCAGAGAGGCTTATGATGCTAGTTGTGCCCCTACACTTACCTGGGAAGAGGAAAAAAAGGGTTTTAAAGTAACCAGGGGTCTATTTAATCTATAAACCTCTGCTTTTTTAAAAGTCTAAAGCCGCTGATGTCTTTAGATCACACGTGTGTTCCTGCAAATACCTTCCTGGCGGTTGCCTGACCTCCAGACCACTAGAGCCCTTTAAAAATGTTTACATATCTCTTGATTCCCAGCACTGGCAAAATGAGCTCTGTAACAGGGCTATAGCCCAAAACGTAACATCTTCCCAGGTAACAGCTCAGGCATCGCCTCTTAACCGCTCTGAAGTTTCACTAGCAGGTTCCCTGCTCCCAGTCATTGCCTTTTTTTTTTTTTTTGTCTCCTCCTTCTTGATTTATAACCCTCCCGTCATATAGTGCTCACCCCAGTACGTAACCCAATACAGTCCTCTAACAAATACTCATATCACGCACAACAGCCGTGACTGCAGCAGCCTTACATCCACCGTACCCTGGCTCAGCCCGACACACACGATGCTTCAACCAATGCCATTCAAATCTTAAATGTTACTGCAGCATATGCAGAGAGACACCTTCCATTTTTGCTGTTTGGCCACCTTATTCTTAAGTGAAAGTCTTCATCCCCGTTCCTATCTTTAAGACCCACTTCCCTCCTTTGTATCTCCTAACAGATCTCTTTTGCTGTCTGTCCCTCATTCTCTCTTTGGCATTTATTTTGTCCTGCTATTGCCTTGGACAAGAAACAGCTCTCCTTTCTTGGCTTGAAGTGTTTTCCTTTTACTCTCTCAAACATAAAACACCAATTTCCTCATTAATGAATTTTCCCAATTTCCCCCCTGCAGAACAATCGTCCTGTGTCTTTTTCTTGGCAGAATCAAGACTCCAGGGCCGTCGGGTGCCATCTATAAAGCATGGGAGAACACCGACATGGCTAGATACAAACCAGATAAAATACAGCACTAATGAAACAACAAAACGCCAACTAAGAGTTGGCGAGTTTTCTGCTCAGGACCTGCTGAGGGTGAAGGCCTTAATGAGCAGTTCAGTGGTGGGTTTCAAACCCATCGTTACTGGCAGTCAGTGCAAACACTTCATTCTTAATTAGAAATTTAAAAAAGGAATAACAATTCCTTCCTCTTGTTCCATAAAAACAACACTAAGTTGCCAGCATTATTATATCTGGATATTTTTAGAAAATCTGTTGCTTGCGCATCATGTGATATTCATCAGAAGGAAGATCTTTGGCAACAGCAAAACCACGTGAAAAGCTACTGTATTCTTTCTCTTTTTAAAGGCTCTGGCTGGTAGGAACAGCAACGCAAGGAGCCTACGAGGGTCATCTTAGTTCCAGCAAACCGTGCAGTGCATCACTATGCTCCTCTCCTCTCACCAACTACCCAACGCTGGCTGGGGCCGTTATCACAACCCCAAAAACCTCCCTCTCCTGACACTTTCCAGGCTGTTCCCCTTGGAGCCATCGCGCTGGGTGCCTGGACCCCCGAGAGACCCCCTCATCGGGCCCACCAGAAACCCAACACGAACAAATCCACCCCCTTTGCCTGAGCAATGGGCAACACAAACTCCCCACGAATAAACCTGTGCAATCTTTTGCCCTCTTCTCTCGTGTCAGACCAGCAAAGAGGTAGTGAGCACGGCCAGCAGTCTGCTCTCGGGCCATGGGCAGCGGGACACGGGCGTGCGGAGTCCCCAGTATCCAAGCAGAACGGACCAGCATACCCATCGCGTGGGCATTGCACAAACTGCCCCGCTCGTACAACCGCCGGACAAACCTACTATCCCAGGAATGAGCTCAATCAATGAGTTAACATACAGAATATGCAGAAAATACTGTTTAAAGTAAACCCAAATACCCAAGCCCACGTACTGTACAACACACTGGGGGGAAAAAGAAACAAAATTTAAAAAAAAAAAGCCTTTAAATTAATTACAGAATTGACAATTTCAAACGTAGCAACAAAAACTCAACCATTCCCCTATTTCATACAATCTATTGTAATTATTGTGAGGAAATGGAGTTTTCCGGACTGCAAATGTTAAACTATTTCTAAAACTAACATTGTGGTTTCAAACATATTCACTGAATTCCATACACTATGCTATATTTTTTGACCAAAATGCTTTAAAATTCGGTAACCGCACAGAAAGCCAAAACATATTTCTAAAACCTGCAGTTTGATTTACTTTGGCAAAAGTGTTTTGAGCTGGGAGAAAAACAAACAAACAAACAAATCCTTGTCGAGTGGATACACAATCACCTTGGGAAAGCCCTGAGGAGTCGTTCTCCAGACTGACGAGTCGCCGGGAGGAACACAGACAACATACCGGGTTGTCTCAGGAATGCTTTTTATCCCCCCGACTTTTCTGTACAGAAACAACCTTCCTGGTAAAACCGAGATGCTAACACACTCACTTGGGAACAGACTTTGCTCTGTGAGCTGACAAGAACCCTTGAGAAAACTTGATAAGCATAAAATGTACTTCTTAGGCCTCTTTCTTTCAAGACTGCTCCGTCGCTGCAGTTCTGCCAATAAGCTCCCCTTGCCCTGTCGGAACAACCTCTTAATTATTTAATACATTACCTAGCAGAGAGGAGAATTTAGGCAGGGGACCAGATCAATAAGCAGTTTACATGCAAGCGAACAGCAGCTTTATCAAAGGACACTTAAATCCCATAACTTCGCAAGAGGCCTGCCTTAGAAGCCATATTTAAGTGATGTCAAATAGCATGAAATGCCGACAGCCTGAATTTTCACAACAATCAAATTGGGTCTGATGAATGTAGCAACCTGTGACTTGACAATCGATCTTTTTTCATCACCTTAAGCTTTGAATTAAGCACACACGTAGTTCAAGAGACTCTGCGCGCTATTCAGCAGAGTCCTCTACCACAATATCTCAGAAACTATTTATAGAAATATCATCAGATACACAGGAACTACATTACATTCATTTTCCTTGATTGTTTCCCCACCCTTTGCTGCTTAATCTGCCAAGCAGGATTTTTAGGAAAACAAGCCCCAGCTGTTGACACCTTTCTCCTCCTTCTTTTCTATTACACAAAGTTGAGCACCAGTGAAAGGTGCTAAAAACTGCAGAGATGGGAAAATTCAGAAACAGATGCTTTTTGCAATTATGGTGGCTCTTACAAGCATCAGATCTGACTTTCCTCATTAAATCTACGGGAAGCCAAACGTTCAGCCCTGCTGATGATCAGACTTGGGCCAGGCTAATGTTATTTTCCTGTCTTCTGTCCCCTCTCGGCACGCCCAAATCCTACACATTATGTGTCGGCAGAATTGAGGCAAATGAGTAAGGATTCCTTTAGCACATCTGGCTGGTACAGTAAATATCCAAACTAGTCATTTAACATGACAAATGTACTGCAATCACACATACAACCCCGTAGGGAAACCAGTACATAAAGACTTCAGAAGGCCATACTCATGCCTGACCAGCTTACAAATGTCCTGGTTTCCTTTCATGCCCAGGATCAAGGTGAACTACCCGTGGTGAGAATGAATATCTATAAATAATAATTAGCACTATTCATCTTCAAAGCTTTTTACAAATATTAACTGCTCATTCCTCCTAACAGCCCTGGGAAGCACTGCAGGGAAGTCTTTTATGAGAGAAAACGGGGACACAGAAAAAGAGACGTGATCCTCGGGGCCAGCCGGAGCATCGGGCCCACTAACTCGGTGTTAGGCTGACTTTTAGCACGTTCACTACTCAAGCTCCCTGGCCGTGAGCCGGCAATTACCCCGCGGTTAGCAGGACAAATACCAGCAGGTTACCATCTTCTTTTGCGGTCCGTTTCCAGGCACGGTTCTACCCTCTGGTAAGCCTAAATTGGCTGCTACCACAGAATTGATCATGAGCAGTAAATGAGTCAAAAATCAAAATTCACATCTGACTCTGGCCGCTGGTTTTGCCTAACTTGGAGCACGTAGGTCCCTCCTCCCTCCGGGACGTGACAACGTTACGAATGAGCTGTGCAACTGAACAAGCATCCCTGTTCTCCAAACCACGTGCTGATGGTCATGGTGAAGTCATCTTTATTTGAACTCGTTTAGAGCCAACACTTTTGTCAAGAGAAAAATATGGAAGTGATATTTATTTTTTTTTTTTAAACACAAACTGGAAACAGAGTTTTATTTAGCAACGCATCTTTGGCACAAACAATTCATGCTACAACCTTTTGCAGAGATAAAGAGGTTGATCCTTGTTCTATGTAATTCTTAAGAAAAAAAGGAAGCGTACTGGAATGTAAAAAGGCACATCCAAACCCACTTCCCAAGGTACACAGTTCTCACCCAGCTACTGGAAGGAGCTGAATAGTTCAACTTGTACAGACCAACATAAACAGCACATAGGTGACGTGTGCAATGAAAAGAAAGTCAAATACAGCAACACGTCCAGCAGAGAAAACCCATTTAGATGCAGGACATTTTATTAGGCAAAAGATAACAAAAGCATCAGTACAGACTTTCTGGTTTCTAACTTTTTATTGTATTACTTGTTCCTTATCCTTACCCTTGGGATTATTTTTTTTTTAAAGAGCCATTATAAAATATTTTAGGTATCAAGATTGCAGAACTTCACAGAAACTTCAAAGAAAAATCATGAAAAGCTGAGCTGTCAAACTCCATTGAAGAGTAAAGCCCTTTACTGTAACATCTGACAGCTTATGCACTGCTTCACTGTCATCTGGCATGACAAGAAGGAAGTCGTAAGAGAGTAAAAATAGTAGAAGCGAGTAACCTTACTTCACCATTCCGTTTGCGAATGGCAAAGAACAACCAGCACATTGAGCGAGTGAATCAGATGGTTAACAATCTTCCACTCTTCCTAAACCACAGCGTAACCACGATGACTTAAATAAAACTCCAAACAACTCATTTTTAAGGTGACAACACTCCTTTAAATCTACAAAAACATTCCCATGTACAATTATTCTCAGAAATATGAGCAAGCAGGAAACACGCATACGCAGGGTGTGCCTGACCTAATTCTACAGTGTACTACTTTAGAACAAGATGTATTTCTAATATAATTGCACGCCTTTCAAAAAAGTTTAGCCTTGCTTTAATTTCTTAAAAGATATCCTTGGAACATTCCAAGAGTTTCTCTAAACATAAAAGCAGAAAAACAAATTAGCAATGATTGAATTCCTCCTCTGGAGAGAAAAAGGGAAATCTCGTGGGCTTAAGATAAATAACGAGAAGCATTTCCTGTACATAAGGATTAAGGAATCCGTATAGGGTACATCTAAACCGCAACGGGGAGTGCAGCACAGAGATACCCACGCCAGGAGAGATCTGCGGGCCAAGGCTTCGCTGTGCCGTACGCAATTAAAATAATAATTATTAATATATATAATATATTATATAATAAAATAATAATTAAAATAAAAATACGTGCGGATTTGTCGGTTGGAGGCCAGATGCAGTAGAGCTGTATCAGTCCTGTACCGTGCTGAGTCAGCAAACCTGGCCTCCCTCAGGTAGTGCTCCCCACTCACATTCACCTTCCCTCGGCTGGCCTGCTCTTGTGCCCCCTACACATTTTTTGGAATTGGGTTAAGTGGAAAAAAAAAAAAAAAAGGCGATCAAACTTGCTCTGGAAAAATATCATATTGGCAAGTACACAGCAATCCAACTTTCTAATTTTCATAAAAACGATCTGCTTTTGATCATCGGATGCATACTTTCCCGGGAGAGAAGGAGGAAGACAAAAATAATCATACCGCTTGTCAGCTCAGTTCAGTGGCAATAAAAATTCCCCAGTTGCAGGGAAGCATTCCAGAGGGCTGCGCAGAATGAGAGTAAGCCAACCATTAGAAAGAAAGGAAAAAAGTAAAACTTTCTGCTCTACTAAAGATTGAGAACAGATCTGAGGTCTCATTCTGTAGAGATGAAGGAAATCTACTGAAAACAGCAGGTTTGAATTTGCATGACTAAGACCAGAGTCAAACCCCAGGAATCTTGGCCCCAGCTTCTGTTCATTCCCACACCTGTAACTTGGGAGCCCCTGAAGATTTTAAAAACTAAAATGGAGAAAGTATGGAAAGGAAACAGCATAGAAGGGCACTGGAAAACAACCTGCCAGGCTGTGCCTGCTCGAGTCTCAACAGAGCTGCTTGTCTTGCGCCCTGCTTTGTTCCCTTCTGCATTCCCAGTAAGAGGGAAACCCAGCACCATCAGGAAATTGGAAAAGACAAAAATGAGTATAAAAACTGCCTATTAACACATCTTCAGTACAAATTGTATAAAACTCCTCTAGAGCTTAAAATGCAAGAAGCTGCATTTCCTGTTACAAGTGGCTTGGAGTAAACGCAAGCCTATTGATTCTTCATCTACCAAAAAATAAAAGCAAGCGATGGGCCCAAGTTGTCAGCATTGCACAGTTTACATTACAAGAAAGGCACTTCTAAAGCAATGACACATCCCGCTGCTTTTGGCCAAATTCTACAGTCTTCAAACATTTTAAGATTCAGAGGGTCTCTCATTTATTAGTAGCTGCAGTTTTTGGGGGTTCTTGTGTGTCCTTTTTTTTTTTTTAAGCATTTTTCCAGTTGCCAAGTACAAATCTGGTTCCTCACTTACTATTTCTCTTTTAAGCATAAGACTTGTCTAGGAAATCAGTTTTTATCCTCTTCCAGAAGGCGAAGGGCCATGCGTGAAGCCTCACATGAGCAGGGAAGCTGGTGTCACCAGGCTGCCCTGGGCGAGCGTACCTCCTAGCACACGGGGCTGAGCCCCAGGCACTGCCCTCCGCAGCCGAATCAAACAAGGGATGCTCAAGGCAACGTGAGACTTGGCGGGTCTGAGCTTGGCCACTCGCTGGCACCTTTAGATACGCCTGTACCACAGGAGAGCAACGTAAAAATGCATTCACCCAAATGGCATCAGATAGAAAATCTACCTGGAGCCTTTAACGTGCTTTTCTCATACTTACTAATGATCCTCGCTTCGTTTTCTGCTACAGCCACAAACATAACCAGACAATAAAAGGCTGATTTATAGGTTGAACTACCACAGGCACATTACAAAAGGCTTTTCCCTTGATATGAAATGACTCTATCAATATACAGAGGAATCATTTTCCATCTGGCTTTGAAATATAGATGGAAAAGAATGTCCAGCAGGACTGATGCAATGCAGGACGGCCTGTAAATTCTGGCAAGAGACAGCAAGAAGGCTGATGAAATGCTTGATTGTTTTCTCCTATTCTGTGCATAGTGCTTCACTGTTAGCAAAGTTTACAGACTTACTCGTTTGAGTCTTCACAAAAATCCACTGTTTCTACAAATGCAATTCAAAACTACGGTCTGCAATATGGTTTTGATGGTTTAACACTGCACATCCACACCTTGATTTAAGACCCACATTTCACCAGGTTCTTCCGTAACTGCCAGTGCCTGGTTTACGCGCTGAAAGCTCGCATCATTGCTGATGGCGCTGACCCACATCCGTGCCCCACACTGACAGCATCGCTTCTTTTGCCACCCTATAATCACCAAGACTAATACGTGCAGAAAACTTGTCGAGATTTATGAACTTGCAGTAACCTTTCCAAAATAGGCAAGTTATACCGTGGCAGCCTCATCAACTGGAACAGATGAAGTGCAACCAATAATGTCCTACCACTGGGTGCCTCAGAAGGGAACAAAATTTCTGAATAAGGCAACAGGTTAATGCTTTGCTAGGGCTATTTCCCTCCCTGCGAGGCCCAAGGTACTAGTGTTAAAAAGCACAACCAAGCAACCTATTAAAGGCTATTTCCATTATTCACACTATGGGGTTTAAGACAGTCACCTGAAAAATCGTAGTTCTTCTATTTGATCCTCATAAAGAGCTTCTTAACATTATAGTAATGGCAGCTTTGCTAGTGCTATCTGATTAAATTCAGTCAGCAATTTAAATAAAGCTGGCTATGCTCATATAGAATATGTACCTCCTTTCTAGACAGAAGGATGGAGTACACAGATCTGACCAGGGTAAGGGGAAGAACCCTGGTGAAAGATGAGCTGTTGCAAATATAAGCAGAAATCTTCTCTAGAGACAGGAAAAACAAATGTCCCCCTGCTAAAATACAGAATACTGAGCCAAATAAAGTTTCAAGCCACGTGACACCTATGAGTTACACTTTGTCTTCACCTATGTTAGGTTAAGCTACAAATACTTACGTAAAAATCTTCAACAGGAGCAATAGCAGCAGACAAGAGAGTTTTGCCCTGTATTCTGTTCCACCATTTTCTGCAAAGCTACTTATAAAGCTTTCAGACCCCCCTCCCCCCATGTTTTAACAAAACATAAAAGCAAGATCTACCTTAACTCTTTAGATTTTAACATGCTATTTTCTTCCTCAATTTTTCTTCTTAGGCAGTTAAATCGAACTTGGTTTCAAATTCACACCAATTCCTACATCTACGCTACAAGAAGTCAAGCTTCTCGATTATAAGCTATACAAAAAAGCCTAAGGACAAGAGTATTTCCCAGAAGGCTCTAACCCCAAGCCCAATATACCTGTAGCAATCAGAACTTCCGAGCAGAAAGAATCACCCACGTTTCCTACGTTAACTCTGGAGCAAACCCTCTGCCAAGCACCCCCTCTCCAACAACACAGCTCCTTACTTACTGGCGGCTCATATGTTCTCAGTGCTACCAGCACCAATATCCCGAAATCCTTCTGTAACAGAGGGAAGCACTAAGTGACAGCACAGCTTCAGAGTTTAAACTGTTTGTGCGGCAATGGTCACTCCCCCAAAGCCCAGATGTCTGATTCATGTAAATATTTCAGTGTAAAAGTCCTCCCCCCCAGCTGATTCATGAAAAAATTGAATAGAAAAATCTGTATGGTAACGAATAGCTTTATTTTAAGCCTCCTACTTTCAGCAAAAGCCCCCCAAAATCTGTCTCCCCAGATGCCTGGTTCAGCCTGTTTTTGCAGGAACCGCGTGGTAGAAAAGGCGCAGTTTTATTGAACCCTTGATGCCATATGGTTAAATACATTCCTGCCGCTCATCTGCCACGCATCCCTTACGCAGGCAGAAAGGAGTTAACTACCAGAATTTCTGAATAGGTACACAGCCATGTGCATGCAGATTCCTGAGTCCAGAAGACCTTGGACTTGGGCCCAAACAAATTTACAGTAACTGAGGATAAAATGGTTTATTTTGATATGTTAATTCCCCTCAAGATGCATTGCTAACGAGCCCCCATTGGCACCCAAGCTCCGAGGGAAGATACCCATGCACAGCACTGCGGAGGCATTACACATTTATGTCACCTGGAAACATTACCCTCTGTCAGTTCAAATATTAAATCCATCTATTCTGTTGTTCTTAATGCTCTCCCCTAAGATATATCTGGATTGCTCAGAGACTGCTCCAAACACAATTTCACAGAACAGCAGCATTAAATATATCACATATCATCAATAATATATCATTTTTAATGCAATAGACCCTGAAGTAGGAAACGATTTTTGTTCTGACTCACGCCAGTGATAAAGCGTGTGTGTGTACTGACAAGTTTTAAAGCCTGATCATTGCACAGCACCTGATTAATGAAAGATGCCTTAAGAGATACCTTACTTAAAAACAAACCCATCAATCCAACCTAACAAAACCAAGTTGTCACTAATTTACTAAGTAACCCATGTTTGTACTGTACGTACATACAAGGTATTGCAAGCACTTGTTATTACTTTTGGTTTGGGGGCAAGTTTTTAATTTTTTAATGCCCAATTATCTAATCTATCCAGATACAGGTGCAATAAAGCACCCGTAGCCTGTTACGGAGGTTGGGGGGTGCAAAGAAGGAGCAGCAGCCTGTAATCACTGAGGCATGCTGTCCCACACAAGCGGAGGTGGGCTACCGCCATTCAGGACTGTGCACGCTCCACACAGAGCACACGATGCTCGAGAGCAAAGCAGCTTGTTGCGCTTCCAAAGCATGCAGAAGAGCGTTCACCCCAAAAATCAGCAAGGAGATGACAGCAGGGTACAAATTAACACTTCAGCTCACAACTGAGGGGCCGAACACACCATAACCCCCTCCCATCTCCTTCACCACGGTGGCCTTCAGAGAGCCAGGAGCTGCAGACAGCATCTGGAGCCCAGCGCTCGGAGCTGCTGCCACCACCACCTGCAACGCTGACCTGCAACGCAGGCTCCCGACGCCAACACCCTCCCGACACCAACACCCTACCTGCAGCACCATAAAGGATAAACTACCCTCTTGGCTTTTGGCATAGCAACTAGCCAGTGTGGGTCCTCTTGAGATGAGGATGAGTGCACTAAGAATCAGTGTACTTTGAAATACACAACAGTTTTAACATGAGTGGAGTATTTTACAGCAGAACATCGACAGAGAGAATATTCAGCCTAAAAATTCCTCTCCTCACTTACTGAGCTTTTAGTTTCCTACAAAAAGTTAGCTGATGTTTCACCCATAACAAAAAGCACCTACTTGCTTTGACTCTTATTTTAGAAAGGCTGCGAGCAGCTTAAAACTCCACCTTCCTTCCCTGGAAGGGATCCCAACAAGTAACTGCTCACTCATTCCCAGCTCATCTGCTACAACTCCAACTGCCATTCATTTTTAACCAATTACATGGCAGCAGCTTGAAAAAACTAACAATAGATGGCAGATTTTTGAAAGTTGAATGCAGTTACAGTAGCTATCCACCAAAGAGATTTCAGAATAACAGAGCATACAGCATAAAAAAAAAAAAAAAAAAACAAAACACAAAAACCAACCGGGGAAGCTGCATACTGATTAATGAAATGCAATTAAATTTGAAAGTAAATATTCCAGTCTTGAAAAAACAGTTTATCTGTACTACAGTCAGGAGGAGCTCAGTGCTTACTGATGGACCTGAATAAGCTCTGATCTATCTATACACCTCTGCCTCTGTCACCAATTACAGGTCCAGCAGCAGTTTGTGTTCAGCGTGGAAGAGCAGAACCAGGCTTGGCAAAACTGAAGTGCCATAACCTAGCACGGGAGATCTTTACCTAACTACGGTCCGAGACACGCTGGCATGGGATCCCTGCCAGGGTAATTATCTGGCATCCCCACCAGGCACGGCCATATCTCACCGCAACAGTCGGCAGGGCAAGTTGCTGGAAGCCGGTTCAGATACAGCCACCGGAGCTACAGCTGTACTGTCCAGCCGAGGGGCTGAGACGCTCCTTGGGAGCAGAGGCACAAGCAAAGTGAAGACGATCAGCCTTGCCTGTAGAAACAAGAGTTATCTGAATCCAGCAAGTTGTTTAATTCACATTAAGATACAGATAATAACAAAAAGCAAAACAAACATAAGGCCTACCTTTTAGAGTGCAGCCACGTTAGTAAACTCTGCAAGTAACACTAAAGTAATCCGAAACCAAAATAAACAGAAGTGTTTTATTTAGCACAATTGCAGCTCTTCAGGAAAACACAGCTTGGTTTATTTTTAGGGAGGCAAGAGCAGGGGCTAAAATTTCAGCTAGGTAAAGCCAACCATTAGCACTCTGTCAATTTATGTCAGCAGAGAACTTGATACCTTATTTTCAAGAACTGAAAAACATCTTGCTCAAGATTTCAGAGTAGCTAAGGTTTACGAGGGTACATTGGCAAGACACCTCTTGCTTTGTTTACATGTCTGGATAAATATTTTACATGTCACACATAGTTATAACACTTTCTAAGAATATTCCATTACATTCTTTCTTATGTGACTAATAATTCTTTCACAAAAATATTTGGCTAGTGTCATGTTTCAGCAAAATTAGCCAGGAACCGTAGCCATATTTTGTGGAAGATTAAAAAAGGGAAAATACCACTAAGAAAAATACAAAATTGAAAAAGCAGAGACAACGCCTATTTCAACACACATAATGAGGTGTTCATGCAAGGGAAAGGTGCCCATTTGGGGCACTGAATAAGGTCACTCTTGAAAGTGGAAAGTTCTAAAATTGAAATGTATTCCACAACAGTCCACTCCAGCTCATTTTTAATTTGACAAGCAAGCAACCCATCAACATTCTAGACAAAATTGCAACTGGCTTTGTGAGTGCTTATCTCAAAGACAACAAGCAAAAGGAAGGCTGGGATTTTTAAAAAATTATTTATTTCAAGGAAACAGTCTTCAAAGTCTGTCCTTGTGAGGAATATTTAACTCTGCTGCTGAATAATCCAAGAGATTCACAAATAAATCAGCATATTCCAGTAGCAGAGCTTATGCATGATTTTAATAAATCCTTAACAAGAAGATAGGTCTTGCTGCGAAGGCTGCTAATTAAAGGGTCTATTGAAGTACAAAGAAGCTCTCTCTAACCCTGAGATTTCAACTCAATCCCGATCAGACATGACCAAAACCGTGACATTTTAGAGCTCTTAACATGGACTGCATGAAATGAGTTTGCTGTTTTCAATCCGGCTGTCAACTTGACAAGACACAAGAAAGCACCATCGCTAAGTGAGCCTCTTGGTGGTAAACCTGGACCTAAACTCACATGGGCAGAAGTCTCAGCACACTCAACACCAGCAGGCGAATGCTTCTTCCAACCCTGCCTGCGGGACACCGCTGGGATGGCACGAGGGTGCTGGCACGCTCATCGTCAGGGCTCCAGCTGCTCTGGGGTTAAGTAAAGCCTTTAAGGCTCATGGCTGTCAATCTGGCTGGCCCGAGTTCACAGGAGGTTTTGTTTTGAATTGTTATTTTTAATTCAGCTGTGACAGTCTCCTAATTAAAGATAGCACTAAGTGTCTGCAACACACAGGGTGAGACTGGAGAAGAGCCTATTTTCTGCATTAATAATAGTTTCATCTCTCAGAAATGCAATAATTCCACTCTACAAGTGGTGAAATGGCATTTCCCATAGCTGTCCGCAACACCTTCAAAATGGTCTTGGAATGACTTAACAGCGCAAAGTGAAGACAGATACAGATGCCACAGCCACGGCCTATTAACCAATTTTCTGAAAACAACTGAGAGTTTCAAAAACAGCTTTTAAAAGGAGATGCTCACCCCATGATCTTGGCAAAGAACATTTTGTAATAGGGACATTTGACAGACAGGGTACCATTTAAATATAGCACAGCCCTAATGCACTAAGCTCTCCACAGCTTTATAATTACCAGTAAACAGAAATCCAGTTTCCCCCTTGCTCATCCAGCACTAAGTAACAGACATAATTAGACTGGTTTCACTTCAGTATCTTGCGCAGCACATTCAAAGCTAACCATCTCAACACCAGCTGTTTATCACGGCTCCTCAAGTCTGACGGCAAAACTGCACGTAAACGCATTTCCTCACTATCAAATACGTTCGTTTAGGTCTTTCTGAGAGCGCCACATCATACAGCCCTGCGAGGGGACTGCCATCTCCAGCAGGCCGGGAGCAGTGATGCAGAGCTGAGTCACAGCAACGATTTCGTACCACTCCACAGCAGCCAGAACAGCGTGTCTGACAACAGCCTCACCGTAAATCTGAAAACGGACAGGTTGCTGCAGGGAGGGGGGCAGACACGTGCTCGGGCCCCGTTACAGGATCTGAAACCGGGGACTATTCTGGGAGGTGATAATGAGAAAGCCTCCTCTCCCACCTGCTGCTCACGCATGCCCAAGAAATGTGCATTGTCAATATTTTTCTCCATTAGTGCAGCATCCAAATCAATGGCTTTCGATCATAGTCAAAAAGGTGGTTTTAAATTGCTGTGCAGTACAGCTTAATCCAGAGATAAGCAGCACTAAGGGTAAAAGCTAAAACCTGTCTAGTCCCAAATGACTCAAACATTAGCTAATTGACACACCGTAAGAATGGATCTCATAGAAACTGTGGAGATTAGCAAAAACTTGAGGTTTTGAGGTGCTTTATATTAACACTAAACCATTTCACAAATACACCTGAATCACCTGATTTGAAGATCACTGAGTAATCTTATGATTCTTCATATTTGCAACTTGGTCTGTCTGAAAGGAAAAAGAAGAAAGTAGATCCTATAGAAAACAGCCTGTAGAAGAAAAAAAAAATGTTTTTGTATATATTAGGGAAACTTCAAAGATTTAACAAATCAAATTCTAACATCGAATCAGCACTTCCCGAAATTTAAATAATCTGTATTTCTCTTCTATTCCTTAGCTGGCCTCCTGAACAGTTACAAGAAATAAGGCAAACTTTTTGAAAACCTCCAAAGACTCCTTTCCCAACACAGGCAGTAAAGTTATTTTTCTAAAAAAATGTATTTGTATAAAAGGCCTTTGCTATCGTGAACTTCCATCTCCTGAGTCTGTATCAGTCACTAACACCTGACGAAGGGCAGTCTTCTCAAAAAGCATTAGACAACAAGGAGGTTTGCAAGTGCCTGCCAGAACATTTATGTCAATGGACTAGGGAACCCATTCATAACTACCAACTCCTGCAGCAGATAACATTCCAGGCAGACGTAGCCTTTTCCGTGGCTAGAGATTATGCAACGCCCTAATTTTTAATCCACTCACCCAGAGGAAGAAGCAATTAGCTAGCTTTCACATAGGTTAAAGCTTCCTTATTCTGTTTTTCTCCGTTATTTGGTCCAGTTATGTTGAACTAGCAGACGATATTAACTGCACGTGAACCGGGAGACTTGTAAAATCCACCCAGCTGATTTCCAGTCCTACTGGAAGCTCTGTTGCTGCAGCCGCTGCAACACAGCGGCTGTGAACAGTTTCTCTCTTCTTGCCTTTTCCCTACTCACCTCCTTTGTGGACCTTTCACTTCAGTTTCTCCAAGTTATCAGAACACCCTGAGTGCGAACTGCAGTCATTCAAGTTATAAAACAGATAACACTTAGAGAAAAATAATGTCAATGATTATTAAACTGAGAGAATCGCTGAAGCTGGGGTATGTCCTTAATCAAGACAGTTAACAGGACATCCTACGGCATCATGCGGACTCGCAGATTCATTTCAGGAAACGTCACCAGCTGCTGTCCCAGCAGCATGAGCCACGGGGCTGGGCTGCAAGAGATCCAGCTACACTTTCTAGACCCAGAATTATATTTATTGAGGAAATCCTTCTTCTATTAAACACGGCCTTGCTATTTTTGCCAGCCTAATCTGTTTTTCAAAGCTACACTGCCAAAACTTTACATACAAGAAGCATTATCTGGCAGCAGCGATCACCAATTATTATACACCGTTTCTTATTGCTGTCACAAGAGCAGGCTGCCACTGGACTTGCACGTTCTCGCACTGCTCCGTGGCGACGAGTGTTAGGCACGAGGTTCAGATCTGCCACTTCTATGCCTGCCAAGCTCTGCTTTCTTCTGAAAACTCTCTGATTCAATGGACTAAACTACTACATCCCAACACACGGGTCAGGCACGTAGCACTATTTTACGAGCGCTAGTTGGTAGTTGCCTTCATTTCCCCGTTCTCGTAATATACGCTTTTGCCAATGAAAGTATGACTAAGAAATTTTAATCCATATTATTTGTCCACAAATTGCAAAGGCAGACCTGACACGCACACAGCTGTGCTCTCATTTCTCTCTCTTTATTCAATTTCCCTCATCTCTTTTTTAATTTGCTTCTTTTGGCTATTTCAGGATTGGATCCCAGGCAGTTTTTTGTTCTCGGAGTAACCTGCTGACTAGTCCTCTAGTCACTCTGACAGTGGGATACCTATGACCTGTTCCAATTTATAGTTCACAAGAGTATTACTATATTTGCACGTTCAGGAGCAAAACCAATGCAATGACTGAACATTTCCACACTCAGAAGCAGTCAGTGGATTATCATAATTTTTAATAGCTGCACATTAAATATTTGAGGTTGTTCTGAGAGCAAAAGCCAGGGAAAAAAGCAAATCCATTCACTGCTGACAGAATTACTGAATGTTGAACTTCAGCGACTACAGCCCATGGTCAATGCCTCTTCTAAGACTAATAGCCATTGATTTTACTTCTCAGTTTCAGGCCTGTGCTCATGAAACAGCTGCCCTTCAAAAGTCCTCGCCCTCTTTTGTGCTCTGACAAGCAGAGCCAAAAAATACACAGGCCAGCATACGGTCTGTGCTCAGGTCAGCGGACACATCACGACCGCAAATTGGAACTTGAACGAGACAGGAGGAGAAACCGCCATGAAAGCTGATGACATGAGACATAGGGAAGGCAAGTCCCAGGACTTCAGTTGCTTACAGCATCTGTAATTATTTCCCTGTAATAGACTCCTGAAACACACCCATGTGAAAGCCCACTTTGCTCTGCCTTTGTGGTTCTGCTACGTTGCAGCCCAGCCTAGTTCGGTCACCAGTCTGCTGCAAAGGAATTCCAGTCACCAGTTCCAGGGGTACGGGCTAACAAGGTCTCATAAAAAAAGTCTCCCCGCTACTTCTAGACCCGAGACTAAAGGAGACGTTCCTCAACTCTGGCCTCCTGTTATAACCCCCTTCTCTGGAAACCTGGACATCCTTCGACCCTCAAAACCAGTGCTCCTTGGCCTCCCCTCCCACCACGCACAGACGCTCCATCTTAGCTGTGAGCTGCCCGAGCCTCTCTGGGGAATGTGTGGTAGCAAAATCGGGATGCCAGGCTCCACGGTAGAGATCAGCCATTAGCATCCTCATCTCAGAAAACGGCAGTGTTGATATTCACGCTGCTCATCTGCCTTCCTCCGTGCTGCAGGCTGGATGGAGTCCCTCCTTTAGGTCCTCCTCACGCCGCAGCGGCTGCCTGCCTTTTCCCCAGGATAAAGCAGGGCTGCATGGGGCATGCTTAAGCACTCCCCATTTACCCTGGAGCACAGGGGGTTGGATCCATCTCACCTGAGCTGCCTGGATTACAAATCCCAGCTTCTCTATACAGACACTGGTAAGAAACAAGCACTGGAAGGCAAATTCAGCTCCTCAGAATGCAGATTGGATCAGTCTGGGCTATAGGACAGAAGATGGAATTTGGGAATTTTTCAGAAGTGGGAAGCTCTTCAGTAGACAATAATTCACGTGGCAAGGCCGCCCAGAAGGCAGGGACCCAAAATTGGACTAACCATGGCAAAAGATGGTCCACAAGCTCTAGCTGACTGTCATGTTGGAATCAGAGGGGATGCTGGGATCGGAAACCTGAAATCAGAGGGGCTTACATCAGCAGTCTGGCCCAGTCCCCCCAAAAGACTGATATTGCAGTCATGTTGCTTCTACAGAAGATGTTAATTTTACCAAATTGGTAATTTCTGAACTCATCATTAGCTCTGGTTATGCTATTTATGAATAAAGTGGAAGAAAAAAGGTGGTGGTTCCCCATCCCTTTACATTTCCCCACAGAAAAGTATTTATTACACAGCTTGTCTGGATATGGGTTAAATTAGCCAGTAATGAACTGATCCTCTAGCTAAATTTCCTTTCTATTAAGCAATTCATCTAAAAATCAGGAGGTCCTTTAGACAGCTGAAGCGGCCTTTATCAGCAGGCACCAATTCAGCATTTTTCCTGCAAAGAAAGAGCTCATTATCCGCGTACCCCTCTGGGATCTCTAAACAGAACGCAGCAGTCCCAGAGTCTGTTCCCAAGCTAAAGTTTTAGGGAGGCTCCCTTTGAATTTATTAAATAGGAATTTACTCTCTAGTAGGAGGAAGAGTTTCTGACACCAGCTTTGGCAAGAACATGTAACTCGGAGAGACTGCACAGGTACGTGCTATTTCAGGTAGCTCTGCAAGTCTCCTTTCACAAGTTATTCGGCTGCCGAGTCGGCCTGTCGTCATGCAGTGACTTTTATAACAGGACTGCAGCTTTGTGATGCAATTACTAACATGGTACCACTACTACCTACTGCTTGGCCAATATTCCTTTATGGTCACAGCTTTTGGCAAAAGGGAACAGAGGTGCTGTTCAGCGCTATACAGCACTGAAGTCTTATAGCAAATTTATTACAAAGGGTGAAGTATTGTTTACCTTTCTCTACACCCAAATTTTCTACTTATGGCTTTTCAGGTATTTAAAGTGGAGTTAATAGCATTACTTTTAAACAATATTATATTCTGCTTCCTTTGACTACGCTGCGACACTGTGAACTAAACACTTGGCTGCCTGTCATGGGCACATACAAAGAGTTCAAGATGAGGTCGAGTGACAAACACATCCTAGCATGCCCCAAACTTTGTGCTGAAAGCATCAACTAATAAAACCAGACATGATTCTTACTTCTCATGACCTGTAAAGACAGACTGAATCACCACACAAAAAGATGTTACAATATCCTGAACAGAAAACTCAAAGTGGGTAGTTATGAAACCTCTTGGATTCGGAGAAGGCAAGACTGAACATGTCAAGATAGGAAGGCACCTCAAAAAGACCGAGGTAAGATCAGATTTATGATCAATCAGCTAACGTAAGAGGGTTTCTCAATTCTGATGGTTAAAAATACTCTGGAGAAGAAAACAAAGATTACTGCTGTGTATAGCTCAGGGAAGGCTACCTCTGGAGCACAGAAAAATAAAGTGTAACATTGAGTAATTTTATACTGGCCACATCCAACAAAACTCTGGCCACATTCACGTGGATCTTAGATGATACATTTCTGTTAGCACAATTATGACCAGTGACGAGGCTTCCTATTTTTGAGGCTCTGGAATTACTATCTTACCTTCCACTCAAAGAATTGTCACAAAACCTTTCCAGAAAAAATCCAACCCCAACAAAACCCCCAAAACCCCAACCACTTTCTCTGCCTGTAGGCACATGCAACCTACATCAAACAGCTCAAATGTCTTTGCTAAAACTTGTTTCTCACCACTGTTGAGAAGTATATAAATAACCAGTTCAGTTCTTTCAACTACAACTTCTTCCAGGTAGACACCCACAGCTTGACTGGGCTCACTGAAGTCCACTTAACTTTATACAGAATAACTACAAAACAGAAAGCTCCCAAAAAATAAAATTATGTGATGAACTCCTACAACAAAGATCACTCCTTTTAAGCCAAAATCAAACGGAAAACTCATCCCCTTTAACTCTAGCAGCAAAAGACAGTACTGAAAGAGATCAAAAAGCATTTCATGTACTGCAAATAAGTCTATCTTGAAACAAACACCAATTTAGCTAACTCGGCACACATCTATTTCCTTGAAAGCATAACTTACTTCAACCTGTTCTTAATTGCTTGAAGATAGGCCAAAATAAATCTGGACACAGTCTGCTGCACAGGTTTCACTTCGGATTAGTCTGCATAAACTGCTCCATTTCAACCATAGTATCAGACCATAGAAGACTCTCTAATGTGGATGTTATTAGAGAAAATAAAGACAATTGCACCAGTATAAGCAATTGCTGCACAGGCTGCTTTGAGCATTTTTTTTTTTTTTTTAGTGACATAAGTACACACAACTTGTAAACATCATCAGTCAATTTATTTTAGTAAAAGGTGACTGTTTCCCTAAATAAAATTGCTCCACTGTAATAAAGGCACGCGTAAACTGAGTCTGAAGAACAATAACTAACAACAAGAAGCTTTGCTTACAGACTAACCCACAGTTTTTCAGCCTAGTAATTCACTGTTTTGATGTTTACATCACTGAAAATGCTTCTATGAACCGAGGCAGAAGTATCTATAACCCTTGAACGCAGGTGACTGTCAGCAGTGCAGTCTCACAGTCCGGGCACTGGGGTAAGCAAGGACACACCTCAAAAGGGAGAGCTGTGCCTTTCTGTTGATTCCCCAGACACAGCCTCCTTCCGATTAACAGTTCGTGATCGCTGCTAACGCCAGCAGGAAGGATTGCCACTTTGTGGGGAGGATAAGGCAGGCACAGAGAGCGCAGGTGAATTTTCTGCCTTAAAGCCATAACCTACTGCTACAACAGGATTTGGGCTTGCAGCAACCCTGACAAAGTAATTCAAAACACTCTTGCTACAGAGGTGTGTTCTCAGCCTCTCAGGCTTATGCCCAGGATTGTTCGCATTATTATTATTACCTCTTCCCCGAAAAGCCTAAGGTCATTGAGAAGAGAGTACAGAGAGAGCAGGATCAGAGATGCCACAATGCAAAAAGGTGCCTACGAGCACAGGCAGGCTGAGGTCTCACTTACTGCACCCGTTTAGGGTAAAACCCCTTAGAAATTCCTGCTCCCTTTCAAAGCACAGTGGGGCCAGAAAGCAGGGAGGAAAGGGAGGGTAGCCTCAACCCTAAAAACATGCTTAAGAATAATAATGCACCAGCCTACAACCCCAGAACATGCGTAGGAGGGCAGTGTGACCACCCAGCAGCCTGTTCCGTGCTCCGGGGGTGGTGGTCACAAGTAGCAGCCTCACTAAAGGGCACAGTCGAGGCCCCGAGGCCTCCTACACAGTACAGGGGAAAAGGGTAACGTGTCAAAGATCCAAGGATGCAGCATTACCTCAAGGGATAACAGTTCCAGCCCCCTGCCAAACACAGATAAGGGTGTAGGAGAGGCCCCAAAGGCCCCTTCTGGAAGTAAACGCGGGGCAGGGGGAGGCATGCCCAGCCCCTCAGATGGCCCTCCCCCAGTGCACACAAAGAAGGCCCCATACCCCCCTCCCCAAACGCCCACAGAGGAAGCCCGGCCCCACAGGCCCCTCCAAAGCCCACACAGAACAATGGAGCCCACTGTGACCCCCCCGGACATTCCCTCGGCCCCCCAGACATCCTCCTCAATGCCCGCAGGCGACAGGGAAGGCCTTCCCCGCACCCTGAGTGCCCCCCTTCCCCCGAGCCCACAGCGTACACCGCGCTCCCCCAGGCCCATACGTCGCCCTCAAAGCACAGAGAGGGCCGGGAAGGCCCCTAAAGCCCCCCAAAGCCTCATAGAGGGACGGAAAGCCCGCCCCAAGCCCCACGGAGGACCAGGAAAGCCCCACGGATCATCCTAGGCCCCACGCAGGGCGAGGAAAGGCCCCCGGCCCCCCGCCTTTAGGCCTCACTCACCGCGTCCCCGCCGAGGCCGCTCCCTCAGGCGGGCGGAGGGCGGGGTCCCGCCGCTAAGCCCCGCCCCGTCCCCGTCGCTACCCGATTGGCCGCGCTCTGTGAGCGCGGCCAATCGGGTAGCGACGGGGACGGGGCGGGGCGGGACGTACCGGTGCGCGCGTATCCCGGTGCGCGTGCACCGCCGTGCACCTCCCGGTGCTCCCTGTGCCCTGCGCCGTGCACCCGCCTCCGCGTCCTCTTGTGTGCACCCTCCCCGAGCCCACCGGGCCCCTCTCCGAGCCCCCTCGGCCCCGTTGGCAGCAGCGCTGTCCCGTCCCGACCGTGTCCGGTAGAGAAAAGGGATAAAAACAAATATTCGAGCTGCTCCTCCCTCCCCGCCCCGGTGTGTCCCGGGACCCCTCCCTCCTCCGGCAGCGCGTCCGCCCCCGTGGCCCTGCCCGGGGTAGGGGAGAACAGGGCCCACGGGAGGACAGGGATCCTCAGGGACACAGGGACCCCCCGGCCGGTTAGGGCCACCGGCGCTGTCCCGATCCCGGCAGCGGGCGGAGGCTGTGCCCGGGGACGGACGGACGGACGGACGCGGGACCACGGCCCCCGGGCGCTGCCGCCTCCCCCCGCCGCTCTCCTGCCTCCCGGGGCTCCGGCTCGTTTCGATTTCGTTTCCCGGAAGGATCGCGCCGAAGCCGCAGCGGTCGCAGGGACGGGACCCGTCCGCGCCGGGCACCGGGGCAGCGCCGAGCACCGGGTCGCAGCGGGGCAGGGGCAGCGCCGAGCACCGCTGCGGGGAGCGGCCACCCACCGCCACCGGGGATGCAGGTAAGAGCCGCCTGCCCCCAGCCCGCTCCCGGCCCCCCGGCTCCCCCCCTCAGTTACGGGCTGGAAGTTGATCCCCGGGGGGGCGGGGGGTGACCCCCCATCCGCCTGCAAACGGCCTCCCCGAGCAGCCGGGGGGCTCCGTCCCCCCGAATTTGCGACTGAGCCAAAAGCCGCTCTCGCACATCTGGGGTTTCATTTTCACCCCCTTTTTCTCACTTTCCCACTCGAACCCTGCCAAGGACAATATTCCCTCTTGAAGCAAGGAAATGCCATCTCAGGAACGTGGGAAAGCAGCTAAGCAGGACAAAAAAGCAAGAACATGAAATCGGAACAAAGTAATAAAAATTAAGAATGCGTCTCATGCCCTAGAAATCTTTAGGAGCAAGGAAAATATCACACGTTTGGTCTGTTTTTACTGTAAATCTCATTGTAAGAGAGTCACACCGATGGGAGAAAACTAAAATACATTTCTAGAGGAGTTCTAGACAAAATACACCGCTAATTTCTTTCACTTTTATTTTTCCCATAGCTTATTGCTTAGGATGAATCCAGAGCACAGTTTGCATTGCTACCAAGCCTGTTCAGAGTTAATACTGGAGTTTCTCTGGTTTTCTCATACAATATCATGCAGCTGCTTGCTTTGCTAAAACCAGCAACCCCGAGATAGCCAGCAACGGTTCCACCACTAGCAGACAAATTAACACCCATCCTTCTGGTGAAGAAAACCCCTCACCCCACTGCTGCCTTTCTCCTGCTGTAACTCCCCCGGGATCACAGGGAAGCATTTTCCCCCGGAGGGATGGAGCGCTTTGCTCCTGTGCTCCGGGTTTTGGGGACACCAGCTTTGCACTGAAGAGGTGGCCGACCACCAGCTGCTCTGCCAGTGCACACCGTGATTTTCCTCACCCCTGATTTTCAGGGGAGCTCAGCTCCTCTGCCCCCACACACAGTCGAGGAGCACCGGCTGCTCCAACCACCTCTGAAAATCCGCCTAAGGCTCAGAGTTGGCAGCTACCTCAGAAAATACTATTTGCAGGCAAAATTGTTAATTTTCCAGAGAATGAAGCTAAGAAATTGCTGGGATTCACGTTAATAGATTTTTAAGGGGAAACATTATCTGCTCGGCTGCCAGTAATATTTCAAGATCTAGATGGGGCTGAAAGCAGGAGCCGAGCTCCCTTCAGTCTCACGTGCTCTGGATGAGAGCCCGGAGGCAGCGCGGGGCCGATGCCGACCCCCCAGTCCAGCAGAGGTGCTGGGGCTGCCTCTCCTCCCAGCACCGACCATCTCACCCGTACGGGGAGGCTGGAGAGGCTCCTTAATGAGCAACCAGGAGGGAGGAGTAATTCTTGAGGCTGGGACTTAATGGCAGGAGAGCAAAGATGAGAGGACATCTCTCTAAACCATGGGATGGCTATTTCCACTTATGCCCAAATGATTACTGTGGGAAAAGTTAGAGATCTCTTCAGGCAGTGTTTTTAAGACAAAAATCAAAGCATTATTGCCAGCTTTATTTTCACAACTCGAAAGAATTGAAGTACTGTCCTAAAAGCCTGGGCATGCAATGAGCACCTGAGGATGCTGCAGGATGCGGGAGCCAGCACGGGCACCGCAGGCTCTGCCAGGCTCCGCTCCACCTTCCACTTCCCTGCAGCCATGGGGCAGCGGGGATGGATAACCCACACCCAGAGCCTGGGTGGGGGCAGGTACCTCTGCTAAAGAAAAGAGCTGGAGAAAGAGAGGGGGATCTCTGGCTACTGACACTATTTTGGGCAACCAGAGATTCATCCTGGGGCTGGTAAAGGGCCTAGAACCAGCATGGAAGAGCTGCAGACAGCACATCATGCTGCTATGAGAAACCACTTAGAAAGTATTTGAGCAGTTTACTGCAGTGGAGGCATCTCCAAAGCAAAGGCAGGACCAGAGCTGGGAATTTTCCCCCCACTGATGTGTTTGATCTCTTTTCCCCAGGGTAAAGTGGCAGTCAGCTCTCCCAGCCCCGTTGTCACAGCTCTGTTACCGCCCCCATCCCAGGCCAGACACACACCCATCAGCGAGGGGGAGATCTTCAGGCTTCCAGGCAGGCTGAGTGAGTAGATGTTGAGCAAGTCAATGCTGCTTAAACAAAGGAGTTCCCACAGGGTGGGACATGGTGGGTACAACCATGGTGTCCCACCCAGGGACCATTCCCTGCTGTCAAGGGGGACAAGATGGACCAGTCATCAGGGTTCATTTTCTCTCTTTGGGGTGTTTTTGACCTGTGAGTGCTTAATATAGAGGGAAAGTTTGGTGATGGAGAAGACTAGTGTCCCACCCTGCCCCTTAGCAGTTTTGAAGATGGAGACTGAGTTGTTTCAGAGGCTGCTCCTGGTTTCAGGAATCCAGCCCTCACTGTGGAGCAAGGATGACGTGATCCACTGGCTAAGATGGGCTGAGAAAGAGTATTCCCTTCGGCAAACCGACGAAAGCAAGTTTGAAATGAACGGCAAAGCCCTGTGCATCCTCACCAAGGATGACTTCAGATACCGAGCTCCGAGCTCAGGTTAGACCGAGCGCAAGGGTGTTTCTAAGGACCATCCAAGCACAGCACAAGCTGTGGTCTGCTGAGAGGGGCTGGATGGGTCCCAGCAGACCAGGCTTCAGCTCTGGCCACTTGGGTGCTGGAGACAAGGACAACCCTCTTCTTTAGTCCATCTGGACCGCAAATGCTTTGGGATGGGGAATAACCTCTTACTCTGTAGCACAGAAGTCTAAGCAACAACATCGACTGAGAGAGACTATAATACAAAGTCATCTGAGCAGACTTTCCTTCCCTGCAGGTGATGTGTTGTATGAAATACTCCAGTATATTAAAACTCAAAGAAGAGCCCTGGTGTGCAGCCCTTTGCTGAGCCCACCCTTCAGGGAAGCCACGAGCACAGAGGAAGGTATGATGGAGGATGGCAGCTGTCCATCAAGCAGAGCCTGCCCTCAGTACAGTGGGTTGCACACATCTGGGGTTTGAAGCCTAGCCCGTTGAACCCATCCCACACTACCTGAGCAAGGCAAGCAGGACAGTCCTGGGGATGGCAGCCAGGTCCAACAAAGTCCAGGTCATCGGGGAAGTTTGTAGTGATGAAGCAGGTCTGGTCAGAGTCAGGCCTAGACAGCACCAGGTGGGTCCACGGTGACCAGGCAAGGCTATGGCTACCCTGGGAAGTCCATCTGCAGACTGAGGTCTGGGTCAGGCAGGGTCAATAGCCAGGCAGAGGCACAGCCCCAGCTGCAGACTAGTCCTCCTGCAGCATAGCTGGAAAAGGGGTAAGGAACCAGGGCTGAGCTTAAATAGAGCTGCTGGGCCAATGGGTGGAGTGGGGAGAAGCCCCAGGTGAGGCTGGTCAGGGCCAGTGAGGCTTATCAATGCCCTCGGGGGGCCTAGGTTGGTATCAGTGGCTGGTTTTGCACTGAGGTGGATCTGGGGGTGTTTTCCTGAGCTCTTCTGCTGGCTCAGCTGTGGTGTGATGAACATCTTAAGCCCTCATAGCAGTTTACAGGGGAGTGCCTGTACTCTGGTGCATTCTCCTGTTCCAGCTTTTCTTCTGTATCTGACCCTCACCCTACTTGGCATCTCCCCTAACCCCCCTGGACCTTCTGCTGCTCCTGTCTTAGCAAAATCCAGGGCTTTCCTCAGGACCTGGGACTGGGCTGATGATAGCCAACCTGGGCTGTCCCTCCCCACCTCTTTCAGGGCTTTGGAAGATGTCCTGGGACCTGCCGTAATGAACCACAGGATTATTTGTTTGTTTTTTGTAGGGACAGACTGTAGTGCCCCAGTTGGTGTTTCCTCCTGCCTGGGGGGTGCAGAACAGCCTGCTTCCCACAGCCCCGCAGAGCCGCTGAACCTCTCCCATCACAGCTCGGAGGGCAGCTGCAGGGCAGGTGCCATCTGCTCTTTTCCTACGACCCTGTCAGCCCCAGTAGATGGGAAAATTGCAGGTAAATAGGAATTTATAGCCTGGTTCCTTGGAAAACAAGAATGTGCTCTGTCCTGTCTGCCCATCTGTCTCCCATCCATTTATTCCATGCATCAGCGTGTGTTTCCCTGCCTCAGTTTCCCCACCTGAAAAATCATAGTTCCTGCTAGCGTTTTGCGATTTAGAAATAAAAATGCTGTGTATGAGCTCTGGGCTCTTCTTATGTTTATTATCATTGCTAACACGTGCAATCCTGTTGCTGATTGACCCTCACTGGAGCGCAAGTGCCTTAGTGGGAGCTCTGTGACTATTTCTTCTCCTCCGACACTCAGACTGCAGGTTGCTGTGGGATTACGTGTACCAGCTCCTCTCTGACAGCCGCTACGAACCTTACATCAAATGGGAAGACAAGGAAGCCAAGGTCTTCCGTGTGGTTAACCCCAACGGACTTGCCCAGCTCTGGGGGAACCACAAGGTAAATGCAGTTGAGAAGAAATTTGTCATTCCTGGGCTTCCGCATGTCACCTTGGTGACCTGTTCCCCAAAGCTGATGGCACAGGGACTGGGAAGGGTGAGACAGAGTGGGTGCAGGGCTACTGAGAGATGCTGCCCTGCTGGTGATTAAAGAGGGAGGCTTTCTCATCTCCCGGAAAGCAAACCATGATGGCTGTGGACCCAGAAGGAAGCCTGGGTTAGAGACCCACACTGCAGCCTGCAGTGCCCAAGAACCACCTCGAGCGTCCCACGTGTGGTCCTGCTGCAGACAGACCCAAACCGGGTGTTGGTGCTTGCTTTTACTCACACCCCCCTCCCCAATTCTTTTCTGTTTCCAGAACCGGATGAACATGACATATGAGAAGATGTCACGAGCACTCAGACATTACTACAAGCTTAACATCATCAAAAAGGAGCCAGGGCAGAAGCTGTTGTTCAGGTGAGATGAAGCAGATCAGAGAAATGAGCTGCCTGGGACAGTGCAGATGGGGCACGGGAAGGCGGTGGGCTCCAGATGTTGGCAGCTGCTTCCTCCAGCAAGATCCTCCCCTGCAAATGCTACACCCCAGTGGATTTGTGTCCAGGCTCTGTCCTGTGCAAGCTGGCAGCTGGGCCGCCTGGGCTCTGGGTCCCATCTGATGCACTTTCCAGGGCTGCGGACCAGCATCCATCCGCTCTCCTGCATGGAGTCCAGTTGGTGCTGGAGGAAAGGCCCCCAAGCCCACCCAAGCTGGACAGGTCCCTCCTGTTCCCCAGCGACACCAGGTCTGAAGTCTACTTCCAGACAGAGGAAGGGGTGGAAATAAGTCAAGAGCCTCCTGTTTTCAGTGCTGGCTGCTTCCCTGGGACTAGTTTGGACTTAAAATGCCAGCTCTGGGCCGATGAGCGCTGAGCTTTGTCTCCCCAGGCTCGGTGCATCCTGGCGCAAAGCAAGAGCTGGGATCCTCAGCGAAGCCCGGGGATGGCCGATACCCTCTGGTGAGCTCCAGAGCTCAGCTGATGAGGGCAAGGGCTCCGGCATTTACAGCCTGGTTTGGGGCTGGGTTTGGTCATGCCCTTAAAGCCATTAAATAAATGTATTGCAGGTTTTTGAAGACTCCTGGGGAGATCATCCATGAGAAATCCAGCAAACTGGAGCAGCTGGAGAATGAGGACCATGAGGATTTGAAAGAAGACCCACTGGAGGTTTCACCATAGGAAATCTTTGAAGGTGCATCGCAGACTTGTGCTCCGCTGGGAAGTGCCGGCGTCTCTTGCATCTCAGGGACAGAAGGCCACAGAGCTGGTCCTGGATTTCAAAACCTGCCTTGAGCCAAAGCTGTGACACCTCTGGGGCTTCATTAGCGAAACACACCCAGAAACCGTCCCCCAGCCCCGAAAGCCCTGGTGAATGTGTGGGCTGGTCTTCTGCTCGCTTCTCTTCTGTCTGCTGGGAGGGAGCGTGATATTTTTTGCTCTGTAAATGTTGATGCTTGTCTTTAAGGTTTAAACTGGCTGGTAAAGACTGCTCCATTCTTACAGCAGACCACCGGAGCCTGTGCTCCTGGTCAACCATCTACCGAAGCGCTTTTGTAGAGAGCAGTGGCCCTAAGTGTGAACACGCTGCTCTGAATCTGAGCCCTTTCCCCAATTCAAGAACGGACTTATATCGCAGATATGCTGTGCACTGGAATCTCCCCGTCTCCTGTGGGGTCGCTCCTGTGATTAAGGGTGGGAGTGTGCTGAAATATCTGCCTGGATCCAGCCTGGCTGGAGCTCCAGGCTGCATGGATGCCCTAAGCTGCGTCTCATTTTAACTCCTTTCCCTCCATGTAATGCTTTTTGTAATTAGCTGACTAAATAATGTGAAAAGAAACAAACCCAGTCGTGAATATGTCCACGCTCATCGTCAGACACGTGGTTATTTGCTTTGAGTCTGAAGCAGGAATACCTGCAACCCCAGGCGCTGTTAGTGACCGGGAAGGAGCAACGTGTGTTTGTTTTCTTTTTAAATCCAAAAATATCCACTAATATTTTCAGGTTGCTTTTCATTGAGGAAGTAAAATCCTGTGACTGTGTAAGGTTGAAAATCCCATTTCTTGCTAGTCGAAGGTGTGAAACTAGGAAATCCAAGCCTTCCTCATTTAAAACCAGTTCCTGTGGGCACCCAGATCTTGTCCCCAGGCTTGGCAGCCCCTAAACCAGAGTGCAACGGTCCGAGCTGCTCAGCAGCTGACGGCTGAACGCAGTGCGAACACACGGCGTTTGCTGGCTACGTGGACAAGCGCAGATACAGGTCGTGAAGCAGCATCGTGTTTCATGGCTGGTAGGAAGAGGTGAGTTCCTTCCAACCTCCGTTTTGCACCACTGCAGAAATTATCCTGCTGCCTCATATTTTTGCTCTGGACCCTTTCCCAAGCCTAAGCTGCCATCTCAGAGCTGCATCGGCACCGCTTTTGGGGCAGCAATGCTGTGAATGGGTCTGGGAACTGTCAGTCTGGTGAAAAACATTGGCAAGGGTTGGTGACCGAGGTTGCCACCAAATCTGGTTGTTGCCAACCTGAAACTGCAGTCCCTTTTGCTGTAACTGGGGTTGCTCCTCCTAAACTATTTTATACCCATTAACTGGAGCCTGGAGTTGCTGGTGGGCTGCAGCCAGCAAGAGATGGTGGTGGAACGCATGGTGGCCGGTTGGCAAAACGTCAACAGTACGACATCTTCGGAAATGCTGGCTGAGAAGTTTCACTTCCAGAAAAATCACCAGCTTGTTGGCCAAATGCAAATGCTTGAGAAGTCAAGTGATGGAGGAGAAGGAAACGAGAAGCTCTAGTGGGGTGAATGAGCACTATAGTGTCACAGCCTTTGGGAGGTCCCAGCTAGGACGGGAGGCCAAAATCTCTGCTAGGAGAGGGGACTGGAGGTTCCCCAGCACCCAGCCAAGCTGCAGCCTGGGGATGCACTACACCAGGAAAGTGCAGCGAAGCACCCAGACCTCATCCTTCCTTCCACAAAGGGTGCTTTTTGTCCCAGAGAAGACTAAAGCCACATCTTTCTTGCGGTGAAATCCAGTGGAGAGTCAGCGTATGTCCTGCCCAGCCCCGAGGGACAGCTTTGGTGGGAAAGCAGACCTCCTTCCTTGGCAACTGTCCCGTCCTGGCTCTGCATCGCTCTTGGGATACACACCCATGGGTGCATTTTTCCTGACCTTCTCCAAACAAGACATCCCCTCTGCTTTCTTGCCGTGGAAATGGCCCTGATGACTCCTGAGCACCCCATCACTTCTCCAGCCTGCGTGATTTGTTTTGTTGGAGCAGGTGACAGTTGGTGACCCCGGTGCTTGTGCCGTGCTCGCAGGGAGCGTGCGAGATGCCCTCTCTCCACCTGTTTTTCCTGCGATGACTAAGGATCGTGTTGGACTCGGACGGGGGTTTCCTCTCCTGGCTGGGAAGCTGCCAAAAGCACTCAACCCGCCTTGTTCTGTGCCACCGCGGCTCCAGAGGGATCTTGGAGGGTGAAAATCAACGGGCACCTTTGCAAGGATGGGCTGCGATGAGGAGCTTTTTCCATGCTCCCAGGAAGCCCTCATGTACTTCCAGGGCTGATGTGTCTCTTTTCCCTGCGGTAAACAGAGGCGGGAGGGCTGTAAACCCGCTGCGTTCCGGGCACGGGGACCCATCCCTTTCGGTAAACAGCCAAGTAACTGCCGCTTGCGCCGCGGTGTTTGGCGTGGGTGTGTGGCGAGGGACAGCACACAGTGGTTGGTGACTTTTACCGCGGCTGAAGTCCAAGGGTGGTGGCACGCAGGCAGGTGCCCCGCGCGGGCTTTCCCGAAGGTTTGCAGGTGCTTCGTTCCGTGAAGGTCATCATCCATGCTTCAGCAGCCCCAGGCCTGGTGGTGTTTGGGGCAGGCTGCTGCACGGCAGAAAATGCAAATGCCCGTGGATGCCCGCTGCTGTCTCGCACTGCTCGTCTGCTGAGGGAAGCTGCTAAAATCAGTCCTGGGGCTGGAGGAAAAGAGGATTTGCTTTGGGGGCTGGTGCCCATCGCCCTCTTGGATCAGAGGCACCACACAACCGGGCCGAGAGGTTTCCACCAAGGCTACGTGTTGGCTGTGCCGTCTGTCCAAACCGTGGCCAGCGCAGGGAGCGGTGGCTGCCCTCAATGCCTCCGTCGTGGTTCCGATCTGGAAGTGCAGATATTTTTGTGCCCAGGTGGCTGGTGTTGGGACCTTTGCGGTCCACTTAAAACACAACTGCCTCCAACACCCAGCTGGATTGGCTATGGCTTTGGCTAGCTAAATCTTGAAGACCTCCAAGGATGGTGATCCCCACCCCGACACCCGTTTGAGGTTGTCCCACCCTCCTGCAAAGGAGGCTTTTCCCGATGTCCAGCCTCAGCCTGTGGCCTGTCTGTCTTGCTCCCAAGAAATGTGGGTGATTTGACTCCTGCCTTCTTCTGAGCCCGTTGTAACCCTCCACACCTCACAGCTCCATGCGGGGAATACCTCTCCCTTGTTTTCTCCCATCTTCTGGAGCAAGTTTCTGTAAATAAGCCTGCTGTCTCCCCATGCTTTTAGTTCTGCTTTTCCCTCCAGTGTCGCTGGCCTCAGCGTTGTGTGCTCCCTCCACGTGACCACGTTTCCAGCCAGCTTCCTCATTCTCTCCCACTATTGATGAGAAAAGCGGACAAATTTGGATCCGGATCTCTTCCCCCAACTCTGGTTTTTGGTTTGTCTCAGGTCTCTTGCAAACATCTTTTTCTTACGCCTCCCTCCCATTAGGTTTGAGCATGTCCCCAATCCCAGAAGGGATCTGAACTTGGATAAAGGTCTGGATCCAGACTCACAATTCAGGTGAAGATTTTTCCTGGAGTCGCTTTGGGTATCCTTTCTTCAGGCTGTGTCCAGAAATGCTACTACAAAGACGAAAAGCCTGCAAGAGGCCATAAGTCAACGCTAATTCCCAGTTTAATCATGAGAAGTCCTCCATGAGTAGGGACGGTGTTTGGACTCAGCCTTGGATGATCTCCAGTAGCAAGATCTCCCAACTGGAGATGGCCAAATTGTGCCCCATCACCAGAGTGGATGTGGCTTTTCATTTTACGGATATTGCAGAGAAAAAAAACAACAAAATCGATTGTGAAACTCCTTCTCACCCACTGGAATCGATCTGCTTATGAAAGGACGTGGCCCTGTGTTAGTTAGCAGCGTGGAGCTCCTCATGGATGGTTTAATTATTCATCAGAAGTAGATGGGGATGCTGAAAAACAAAACCAGGTAATTTCTAATCAATATTATACTACGATTCATCGGTGTAGGCTCAGGAGAAACAAAAGGAAATGGACTGTATCTCTCCCAATTATAGGGAATTATGGCACAGAAAGTTTGTAGAAACAGAAAGAAAATAATCCTGGACTGGTTCAGTTGCAAGCTGATCCTATTATCAGGAAAAGACCATTTTTATCTGGGAGGGACCGGGGCAGCACATCATCCTAGCTGAAAACTAAAGAAAATGCAGCACTGCTTCGATGGAAATCTTGCCGAGGGGTTTTCCAAAGCCTGCGTGCCGGCAGCCGCCGCCCGGCAAATGCATCCGCATCCAGCACCGTCCCCGCAAGGTGCAGTGCGAAATATTGCCATCAGATGGCAAAATAGCAATGAGGATGGCTGGGAGCAGCCCGTGGGAGGGTGCAACGGGCACAGGGGTGCAAGGGGATGGCCGTGGGGCCAAACGGATCGCTGGTGTAAGAAGAAAGGCTGAAGATTTGTTTGGCCAAGGGGCAGATTGCAGATGTTGGGATGTGCAGATCTGTGTTGTGTGGGTTCGGCCCTGGGAGATGCTCTGCCCCTGGGCAAGGCTGAGTGGGAGCCATGGGGGTGCAAAGGATTCGGGTCACGAAGCCGGTCTTCTTTTGTGTTTTAGGGTGGGTGCACAGGCTGTCTGAAGGACTCCAGCATGGGTTTCAAAGATGCTGCAGCCCAGCCATGCTCGGCGTTAGGCAACAAGCTGATAGCACCGTGCCCCAGAGCGTCGGCGGTCCCACAACAGCCCCCAGCATCCACATTCCTGGAAGCTCCCGGGATGCGAGCGGGGCAATCTGCTTGCTGCATTGAAACCCCATTTATCTGAGAAAGCTATGACTTCTCCTTACAGTAACAACCCAGAAAAGCCCATACATGGCATCACAACCATTAAAAAAAAAAAAAACCAACAAAAACAAACCACACCAAAACCAAATGCCAAACAGCTGGCTTAGATAGCTGGTTTCAAAGGCCAGCACTTACACTAGGTGACAGGTGATTTTTATGCTGTTTTGCTGCTATATGTCATAAGGAAATTGCTTTCTCCTCCAGCGAAACTCACACCCACTGGTTTTCTGCCACGAGGGAGGTGATAGCGGGGATCCCAGGCGGAAGCGTTGGCCACTCTCCTACCTGAGTGGCTGCTAAAAATAGGGCTTAACTCAACCAGCTGCCGGCCCCGGGTATAAAACCAGCAGCTCCCAGGAGAGCCTGACAACCCTTAGGGCCCCTGGCCGAGGAGCCTGTCTTGACATATGTCCAGAAGAGCAGAAATACTGATGGAAAGGTAAATACCAAAAGAGCAAAGAGAGAATGAGGTGGCCAATGTACTGGAATCAATTGGAGTAGGATGGGGGTTGTTGCTTTGCTGTGATTAAATCTAGTTGAATGATTTATTATCCGGTGGTCGGATGGCTTTGGTGTTGGCTTGGGTGAACGAAACTTGCCTTCTTGATCCAAAAAAAGGCCAAGCTGGGGTGGGTGGGTGTGCTTGTGCGTTGTGATGATGCTTATCCGGACTGAGCGGAGGCTGATGCCCGGCTCCAGGGCGGTTTGGACAGCCGAGCGTGCCGGGTTTCGGTGTTGGCTTCCCGTGTGCTGTTCAGTGGTGGAGAAAGACTGGTTTTCTGAAGGGTGAAATCGGTTTCAGAAGTAGAGCCACCACGAAGCACAGGCATGGCTCTCTGTTTTTTCAATAGTAACATCTCCTGTTTAATTTTGCTTGTAAATGTGGAGGAAAAGGGTGATGGGAAAGTGCCCTGAGCTCCATCAGCAGCCCTACGCTGGTGAGAGCTCATGGAGGGGCTGCGTCATTGCAAGGTGCTCAGCCAACGTTGGCAGTGACCGAGGATATTTGCAAGAACCTTGGCCTCTCCAAGGGCTGGAAGAACCTGGCCTTGCTGGGGAGCGGGGTTTTTTTTGCAGCCAATACTTTAAGGGGAGATACTCAAAAATCTGGGTTGTGCGATTCGCTGGGGGAGAGGTGCTCCTGGCGTGTAGTTTTTCATCGCAGTATGGGAAAATGTTGCAATAGGAAGATACAGCACCACGGTATCTGGATGATACCCTTGCTGGATCAAACCCTCTGGATGATAACCAGGCTCTCCCCCTGAGACATGCCCAGCTTGTCTCCCTGCTCCCCGCAGTTTCGGTTCCTTTATCAGCGGTGTCTATAGCCCATCGTAAAACCTCGTGTGTGCAGTCTGTGTAAAGAGCACTCAGGTAACAACTATAAAAGGGGTTGATCATTTACTGGGAACATAAACAGTCTTGGACACCCAAAGCACCCTTGGGTGCCAAAATGGAGGTGATTTCCATCATGCCCAACCTGACCATGCAACATCCCGGGGACAGCAAAAATCAGGCTGAAAATGTTTTCCTCCACAGCAACATGCAGGCTCTGGCTGCGGAGAAGCCGTGGTGGGACGCGGGGATGCAGCCGTCGGGCAAGATCCTCTCGCTGGACAGGCAAGGGGCCAAGAAAGTGCTGGAGATCTACGTCAGGCGCTCGCTGAGCTGCTGCGAAAAGTCACTGGGGGCCAAAAAAACGCTTCAGGAGAGAGCCAGAGGGCTCGGGAGGAAGGCAGGCAGGCTGCAACGGTCAAAAAGTGACTTCTGCAAGTATTCATGTGCCAAAGTCAGTCCCAAGAAGGACCAGGAGGAGGGACCCAAAGCACCGGGCCTGGATGAGGCTCTGGATGATGACAGCAAAGCTCCCGGGGAGGTCCCTGAAGAGGAGCTGGAGCACAAGAGGAAAAGTACAAAAAACTCTTCCCATGGCAAAACCCAACGCACCTGGTTCAAAGGTTTCTTAAATTTCCTCTTCAAGAAGAGCCCTGAGGACCAGAAGGAACATGCAGGGCAAAAAGCAAAGAAGAAAGATGCCAAAGCTCCTCACAGCTCCAAACCAGAAGGAGCTAAAAGACCCGGAGGGGACTCGAGCACATCCCCGCCGCTGGGCAGAGCCCCAAAGAGGAGACCCAGCCTCAAGAAGGTCTTCTCCTTCAAGAAGCACGCGGAGGAGGAGTGGGGAGAGGCGGCAGCCGGGGTGAGGGCCAAGCGACCCAGCTGCCTTCCCCTGCGGCATGTCCAGGCGCCGGCCACGCCAGGTGGGACCCCCACCACCCCTAACCCTGACCCTAAACCCTACTGCCAATGGGACCTCCGCTGGGCTGCTTTTGGGAAAGCTGTAGTGTTTAGTGCTGGTTTCTAACCTAAGCATCGCCCTCCCCGTGCTTTCTGGGCTTTGGGATAGGTTTTGGGGACTCCAAGCTCAACCTGCTGCCCCAGGGAAGGGTCAATGTGCCCGTGCTTTGAGCACGTCATTGCTCCAACTTGTGAGTGCAGCAAGCTACCCCAAGCCAGCTGCTTGGCGGTAACCACCCAAGCACAGGTTTGCCCCCTCTGGCAAAGAAGGGACACGGTGATTTAGTTTAAACCTGCGTTCGAGACCTGAGATTAAATCTTAAGCCACTCTAGCACCAATGTTAAGCTGCTTTCGGTTTGCTGCGCAGAAGGGCGCGGGCAGCTGGCGCGGCAGGCAGAGCCAGTGGGACGCCCCCGTCCCCGCCCCAGCCCTTCCCCTGCCAAAAAGCCGGTGAGGGGATTTCTGCCAAGCTTCGGCGGATTTGGGGCAAGTTGCAGCCGCCCGGTTACGGTTCAGAGAGCACAGCCCCATCGTTCACCAGCGGTATGCACTAATCCGGGGTGGGCACAAGCACCACGTGGATGCAGTCACCGCTGCGGCTGCTTTTGCCTTTCAATCAATGGCCAAAAAAGAAAAAAATCCTCACTTCTGAATACTTGTTCTTCTTCCAGCAGACGTGGAGCAGCCCGACGGTTACTACGCACGAGTCTCGGAAGAGATCGGGCTGATCGTGCAGGGCAGCGAGAGCCTGGGGAGCCGAGCATGCGGCTGCAGGGAGCCACCGCAGCTGGCCGGTGCCGACGGGCTCGGTGAGTGTTGCCCTTGCAAGCGCTTCATCGCTGGCGTGTATAGAAAACATACGTGCACGAGACTTGTCCCCATGCAGAGCCTGCACGGGTCCCAAACCCTGCTTCAATCTTGACCCAGGGGCTTACGTGACCCGAACAGTCATGTGAAGGCTTTGGGGGAGATTTTCAGCATCTGGGCTTGATTTGGGGGGACAGAAATTCAAAGGCAGGGGGGTGGTTTTGCTGGCTGAGGATAACAAGGACTTGGCAATAGGCTGAAATGGGTTTTGGAGGGATGGAGGTGGATAAACATTGCTCAGGGAATTTTTCTTGGGGACTAAATGGAGCATCTGGGCGTGAGGCTTGGAGAAAGGGCTGGAGATAACGTGGGATCTCTCTCTGCAGATGAAGCCATCAGGAGAATCGTCGCCCTGCTCCAGAGTGCAGGAGATGAGCTGGACAGGCAGGTGAGAGGAGAGCTGTGGTCAGCTGGGTGGGGTCGAGGGGATTTGGGCCAAGCTCTGTACTGCTGTAAAATACAGCAACGCTATCGATTTCCCTGGTGCAGGGAAACGCTCAGTAAAATCAAGGAAATGGCATCTTTTAATTCCCCGACTGGGTGTGATTGTGACTGTCTGTCCGTCCTCCCTCAACTGCAATCCTAGCATGGCGCGAAGGCATCAACGCAAGGATGACACACCGCGTTATTCACTCGTAACGTGTGTACTCGCTTGCTTCTTAACCAGGTGAAGGAAGACGCACGGCTACGGATGTTCTTCAGAGACATGTCCTACAGCTCCTTCAAGAACTTGGCCGATGCCTACGTCCGCAAGGAAATGACGGCCAGCAGACCCGACGTCAACCCCCAAGAGATCCAGTTTGCCTTCGCAGTGCACCTCACCGCCAAGGTGGCGGGCATCTGCAACCAGGCAGTGAACAGGATCATGGGCTTCGGCACCCGCTACCTGGAAGATTCATTTACACCCTTGTCCTACGGCAAAATTCTCCAGGTAGGGAGGAGGAGGATCGAGACTGGGGCTGAGCTTCCAGCAGCAAGTTAGGGCAAGTGGTTTAATTTTAGGGTGATTGATAGACCTGGGCGGGTAGCAATCGTGCTGGCTTATAATGGGGGGTGACTGGGTGCTGCATCTTGCCCTGTGCTGTTTGGGCTGCCTTTGCCTTTCTCCAACATGAGCGGGGCCCATGCACACACGAGGAGCAGGACTTGCTTTGCTCCCCGCCTGCTGCGTCTCCGCAGCCAGGAGATGCCCTGTAGCGCACGGCATTGCTGCAGCCCGGTGTAACCGCAGCTTTCCTCGGGGAGAATTTCCTCCTCAAGCCATCTAGAAGGCCAACAGCACCAGCTCAGTTTGGGAAGGGACCTCACGGATGTTTTCTTCTGTCTCAGCAGGACAGAGGAAAGTTCAGCACAGACAACTGCGAGAGCCCGGACTGACATCGGCTGCTCCGAAGGGCCTGCGGTGCCTGGGAACCCAAGGATGCGGATTTACCGACGCGGGGGACAGTCCCCGTTGGTGACCTGGATGTGGGGTGATTTTCTGAACTGTGGATTTAAAATCTTCTGAGGAAAATCACAGTGACAGCCACAGCAGCGTGAAAAGCTTCAAACCCACCTGGCTGGTGGCAAAGACTCTGTACATCAAACAAACCCCCAATTTCACCCTGTATTTGCACTTTAGCTCTCACCAAGTGCACGTGTTGAACCTCCTGGTGTGTTTGTATTCGTGTATGTATATTTATTTACCTGCTTTTCTATACGTATCTGTGAATGTACAACATAATTTTTGTAGCTTCCTCTCTCAGCCAAGTGTCCAATTGAGGAAAAAAACCCCTAAAACTCGAATAAATTGGTCCCTAAATGGCAGCCAGCTTTGTCTAATGGGTGATGTGTACGGACATTATACATGGAATAACGTTTGCTTTGCTACAGCTCTTGTGGGCTGCTCCTTTCAAGCCAGATGCAAAGTGGCACAAAGGGAGCGTTACAGCAGACAGACGGTGCGGTCCTGCTAGTTTTTACTATTTATAGCCATTCCCTTTCCAGCAGAAGGAGGTTTATTAGCCAAAGCAGCTTGATCTGACACCAAGAACTGGATAAAGCTTGTTTCCGAGTGGCGCAGGAGCTGCCCGTGCTGTCGTTCCCTCGAGGAGCGAGGGGATTTACGGCTGCCGGGGTCTCACCTACGAGGTCTAAGAAGATGTGAAATGTCAAAGCGATTAAACCCTAATCGCTGGGAATGTTCCTAGCTAATCTGTGCCCAGACCCCTAAGTAGGGCCACGGATTAAGGCAGCTCGAGGCCGGGGGGCATTGCCAGCGCTCAGCGCGGCGCCACGGGCAGGAGCATCTCCCTTGCCGGGGTTGGACCCAGCCTGGGGTGAAGGGGACAAAATTTTGGGGCTTGCAGTGTGCAAGAGGTGGGCTGATCTAGTGGGTAGAAGGTGATGGTGGTGGCAAACCAACCTGTGGGTCTGGGTCAGGGCCATGCGTGGGGTGACAGTCCCGCATCTGCCCAGCACCGCTCTCTCACCCTCTGCTCCTGGAGGACACGATCTTTTCCGTCCTTGTAAAACCCTAAGTAAAACAAAACGAGGAAGCCCAGGCCTCGCACGAAGGCAGCAGCCCTTCGCCGCGCAGATCAACACCCCCTGTCTGCGAAGCCTGTAAGGCAAGGCTTGACAGAGCCGCAGAGGGTTGAATCACCGGCTGCCGAAAAGCCCCAAGGAGGGGGGATGCCTTGCAAGGGCTCCGTCTAATTTAGCCCAGGGTAATTAGGACTGTGAAAAACATCAAATCCCACTCCTGGGTCCAGCCCGGTGATGCCAGCAACAAGCACGGTGCCAGCACCGTGTTTCCTTTTGGCTGGGAACCAAGCTGGGAGACTTTTACAGCAGGAGAAACCGAAACTGCTCTCGCCTGTTTGCAAACCATCGCGACGTTCCCGGGGCGCGGGGGGCTGTGCTGGGGCCGTGGTGAGCCGGTGTTGGGGAGCCGGTGGGGACCCGGCGGGGGGATCACGCGATGTCCCTGTTTGTTTTGCATCTGAGCTCACGCGGTGCCGGGTGTGGGTTGGGATTTGCATGGAGCAGAAAAGGGTTTTGTCTCCTCGCTGACTTCCCGGAGGACATCATCTTGCCTTGGCACATGGGATGTGCCTGCCAGGCAAAACACCGGTGAGAAAAACAACACGTGTCTCCCGTTTCCTTCTGCGCTTTTCCCGATATCACAGCCGAACCAAATATCCTCCTTCTGTGGTCACTGGGCCTTTCCCCACCCATCAGGGCAGCGGTGCTGGGCAAACAAGGAGCAAAACCTGCACAGCCCTTTGTACAACGGGCCCCTGCTCCCAAATAACCCAACCCGATGCCGGGACGCTGCTCCAGCCCAGCGCGGTGGGACAAGGACAGGAGAGCCACGGCTGCTGTTGGTGCAGAACCGTGGGGCTGGCAGCTCCTGGAGCCCAGGTCCCTTCTCGTGAGCGACTCCAGCGTCTTGGCTTAATCTCTTAGTTATAAAATTGAGACCCTGATTGCCTGTGGCCACTGAAGATATTAAGAAGGCATTAAAGAAGGGCAAGTTATTAGCCCCGGGGTTTTGATCGGTTTCCAACTCTCGGTATTACCTTCATCCTTCCCTAAACGCCCTGCCGTGGCTTCAAACAGCTAAAGCAATCGCCTCGCCTGTAAATCACTGGGATCACGGACGCCGGCCATCTGGGCACTGATCCTGCCCGGGCGGAAAGCAGCCCCGCGCCCTGCACAGCCCCCTGCCCGGCCGGTGCTCAGCGTGAGCCGGGGGCCTTCTCCCGAAAGCATCTCAGGTTCTTTCTGGGATCTTGCTCTCTGAAGTCGATAGTCCTTGCTAATCCTGCTTTGTCGAGTGCCAGGTGGGGGAGGGCGGCTTAGAAAATCAGCCCAGCACTTAATGAGCCAATTAATGCAAAATTCGCTGTCCCTAAGAGGATGATGACAAGGTTTCATCTCACGGGAGCGTGGCCCTGGGCCAGGGAGGATGCTGTCCCCTGGGATGCTGTCCTGGGGCCTCGGAGTTTGCAGCGGGTGAGGGTACAGGGCAGATTTTGCATCCCCCCTGCCTTGAGAAGCCCCCCGTAATTCACTGCAGGACAGGGCGATTTGTGGGAATTGCTGTGATGGGGCCGTGCACCCCCTCGGCCGGCAGACCCCAAGGTGTGTCCCCAAAGCCCGGCTCCTCTTAGGTTTTGAGGATCCCAAGGGGAGCCCGGGGTGTCTGAGCACGCCGTGAAGTCCTCGCAGGGCTGAGCCGCTGGCTTTCGGGGTGCTGCCCTCCCCTCGCCAGGCCAGACGCCTCCTGTCCTTCCCTGCACATGGACACTCGTCCTCTTGTCCGTCCTGCCTCGCCTCCCCTGCCCCTCTCCTGGGGCTGGCCCTGCCTCGGCGTGGGGCTGTGCTGTCTGCTGGGTTTTCTCCTTGTTAGGGACCTTCTGGCATTCACCGTGCACCTCCCCATGGAGCTACTCACTTGGCTTCTGCAGGGATCATGGCTTTTTCGTGGCCACTGCACCGTCCTTCATCATCTGGCTCTGGGAATGGAAAATCCCACTTAATACATTACTGCTGCAAGGGAAGAAACTATTACAAGATGCCCGAAGGAGAACCTGGGGGAAGAACATCTCCCGGTTCAGCTCGGTTTGCACTCACAAGGGTGCTCTTGGAGCACCACATTTTGTAGCAAGTCCAGCTCCTACGAGGAAACCATTCTCGTGCCGTGCACTGGATGGAGGAGCCTGTTCCCGCAGGTCCCACGGGATCGTTTACACCTTTCCTGAAGCTTGGCAGCTGGGGCTGGGCTCAGCCCAGGAGGTGCAAGTGCTGAGTGAAGCAGGAGCATCCTACGCCTCTTCCCTCCGGCGCCTGTCAGATTCCCTGGCGGCCTGATGCACATAATTGGCAGAGTTAATGCACGGAGAACATGGAAACAATTTCTTCCAGCATGCAAACACTCAAGCACTTCCAATGCACGTGCGTGTTCAGATCAGTCGCAGTGAGAGATGATACTTTTTGCCCTTCTTCTACCTGCAGATGTTTGCCAGCGCTGGAAGAAAGTCCTTTAAATGAAGGAATTTTCTTTCCCAAGGGCTGGAGGAGACATGGCAGGAATCACGCAGATCCAGGCTCAGATATCACCAGGAGGCCGGTAGACGTGAGGGAGACTCACCCAACGAGGGGACGAGGTAAAAACAACATCAAACACTGGAGAGACAAGAAATGAGAAGACCAAATCCAGTAAGGCTGTGTAGCTACAGCAGGACATGGTCACGTGCAAATGCCCCAATTCAAGCAGTTCGTCACCTCCAGGCTAGTCCTGATGTCTCAATATATCTTTGAGCTGACAACTTGCTCCTGCTCGTCCTGTCGTCCAGCCGTCGAGGACAGCCTTGGCCATGCCGAGTGACATTTATCGGCGGGGATTTGCAGGCAATGTTCACCTGCTGATGGGCAGCTACCAGCAAAACTTCAACCCGGGGACATTTTGCACGTCGAGGTGGGGGTCTCTGCCCCCAGGTATTGCACAGGACACAACTCTTGTCATGGGGACGCAGCGACGGCTGGAGAGGCCAAGGAAAAATGTATGGAAATTTGGAGTGAAACAGCATTGCAAAGGTTGTATCGGGATGCTGGCACCATCCTCTGTTTTCTTGTACCGTCCTGGGCAGGCTGGTGCACCAAGGCGGGGAACGAGAGCTCTCTCCTTCAGCCTGTTATTATACACACGCCCATGTTATGTGGATTACACAACCTTGAACGTAACATACGTAATCTTCATTTAATAAATACATCTGTTTAAAATGGCAATTTTTATTCTGCATGTTGGCAGCAGCGTTGGGTTATTAAGGCTGAAAAGACACTAGAAATCTACTGAATTTCTCCCTATTTTTTAACTGTCCCCCAGCCAATGAAGCCAGCCCGAAGGCAGTTTGATTTTGGTTCAGTAACCCCGGCTTTGGGGACCACGGTGCTGCTGCGGGCATCCTCCTGGGGCCGCGTAGAGCACAGTGCTGGCGGCGGGGGGAAGAGAAAAGCAAATCCAGCTCCCTGGTTTTCCCCCCCAAAGGATATCCAAGAGCCAGGCAAGGACAAAACTCTTCCAATAGGGAGCAAATACAAGCGGCATTTCCAAACCTAACCCAACGTAACGCCCTGCATCCACCCCTTGTGTAACACCCTCTGGCTTTAAGTGTCTTACACAAGCCTTTACTCACTCAGTACTGAGCTGTGCCTAAGCCGGGATTGACGGAGAATCCTATTTAGGAAAACACCCTTGATGAAGGAGGCATGCAGCAAAGGGGAAATTTTGCATGGATGCTTCCAAGTGTGACGGGCACAGTAATGCGGGGATCACCTCCGGGAGGGCTCCCGGGGCACTTTGGATCGCTTGGTATAAAAGGGGAGCCTTGATTCAGCCCTGAGCATCTGAGCTGGCTGTGGTCGAGGATTACAAGAGCTGTTTTGATCACGGGAAAAATTCTGTATTTAGCCCACGCAGCAATTAAAATAGCTTGTGAATCTAAACACCTCAGAGAGCTGTCGTAAAAGGAGGTAGAAAATCCATCTTCTGGACTCCTCTGCAGCCAGAGATGAGCCTGGAGAAAGCAGAGAAGAGAGCTTGAGGTTCACCTGGTGAAAAAGGACAACGCGAGACATCGAGCCGGATACGCCGATTTGATCTCGAGATGGCTGAGGAGGATCTCCGGGGTTCGAGCACCCCTTTCTCGCTCTCCTTTTCGGGCAGTGGCTTTCTTGCCCTGTACCAGGTTGGGGTGGTGCAGTCCCTCCTGGAGCTGGCTCCCGAACTCCTCAAGTCTGCCTGCAAGGTCTATGGGTCGTCCGCCGGCTCGCTCATCGCCGCCGCCGTGGTGTGCAGCATTGGCCTCGGTAAGACAACTATTGCCTAGATTTCCTTACCATAGATTTTTTATTTCGAAAGAGAAATAGAGGAGTTAATGCCTTAAAGCACCTGCGGGGATGCGATACTGGTGTAACTCATATCACTCACAAGGCATAAAAGAAATCTGCAGATGTTGCCACTTTTGGCAGCCACTCTGGAGCAATTTTGGGTGGTGCAAGCTGAAAAAGCCACTTATCACTGTCTGAATGTTATCTCAGGTGGTCGGGCAGATACTGCACGGGTAAATCTGGACGTACCTGTGGTTTATTGGCTCATTTTCCTGCTCCCGCTGAAGGAGCAGATCTCCTTCTCTTCTGCTACGAGGCCTGAGGAGTGCTGAGATGTGTCCCACAGCAAGTCTCCGTGGCTGCGGCGGGCGGACAAGCCCATGTAAGGCCCCCTTGTCCCCTGTGGATCAGGTCCCTTGGCATCCTTAGCTACGAAGGGACAAGAGTGGTACCTATGGAGCTGACGGCCCTGCTTGCAGGTTGCTTTGGGTTATCCCACTCAGCCTTCCCAGCCCAAGGGAAGATGTGGCGTGATTCCCGTCTCCAGATAGCAGAGTGCCTTTCCCTTGGCAAAAGCCCAAGGACTCTTCAGCGGGACATGCCCAGGCGAACCACGGTCCCCGCTCCAGCCTGGGGCTGGGGTTTCTCTTAGTGCTGCAAAAGAGGTTTTACTCTGAACCCCTTCAGATGATGTGGAAACAGCCCCCACCCCCCAGCAATAAGATCCATCTATGTGGAGAATTAATTCAGAGCAGTTAATCCACTTTTAAGAATCACATCCTCCCATATTTCCAATTAGTGTCCACGTGTAAACAAGTGTACACGAGACTTAAGTCCTCGAAGGCTGATCCAAGCCCCACTTCAAGCAATGGGGACATTTAGGAGGAGCGGGGGTTTTAGGGTCCAAATAATGACGGAGGAAGCAGGGAGGAAATGCAGTTCTCGAAACCTCTGGTGGATGCTAGAACCACTCTGCTGGAGGTAAAAATAATTCAAAACTTCGGCAAATATATTTAGACAAGGCAGAAAGGAACCTTTCTGCCCACAGGGGGATGAACTCCTCTACAAATCATCAAGGGCTCTAAAACTTTCCTCTCTGATTCCTCATGCTGGTGTAATTGGATGGAGCTGGGGCTGTCCAGCAGGTATACATCAGTTTGGTACCTGCTCTTGCTGTGGGCACCGGTGCTGAAATGGGGCTCTCCTTCACTGCGGGTGGTAGGCACCATCCCCTTAGAGGTGCTGAGATGATCTTGTGCCCAAAACATCTTCCCCAGGGGAAGAAAAGACCTTTTGGGTAGTGAGGACTCTGGTTGGGTTTCTAATAAGGAAAATGAATGTGGCGCAAACTCTGTCAAATTCACCTTGGGGAGGACTGGGGCAAAAAGAGGGTGCTTGGCTCCTGACGGGGTGTCCCATGGGGTGGCTGTGGTCGTGTACCCGGCCCCTGCCCTGACCCGGGCTGGGCGAGGAGCTCTGAGCTCTCCGAGCCAGGCTGTCCTCTGCCACCCCGCAGGTCACCTCCTGGGCACACGCTTGTCACCAGCAAGCTGGTGCAGGCGGGGACAGTCACGGCACTGCACGCCAGGGTCATCCCTTGCTCGCCCCGAGTCAAAGCCCCATCCAGAGCCAAAGCCCCCAGAGCTGGGGTCGGCTCTCATCTCCTGCCCAGCAGCTTGCGGGCAGTCTTTCCAGGTTTTCCCCCATTTCCAGGACACGGAGCAGCCGGACAGTGCCCGGCGGGTGCATCACCTGCCTGGGGTGTCTCCAGCTCTTTCCGCATCCCTGAGGACCCTGCGTGAACCCGCCGAGCATTAATCAACACGCCACATGGCCTGAACATCCACTCAAATATTTATAACCCCTCTTAATACCTGTGTTGCTCTGGTTGCCTTCAGGACACTCCATCTAATCTGTCTGTCTGTCCATGCTTTTAAAGCAATCTCACGAGACAGCCCGGAGACCTTTGCCCCTACAAAGCTGTGGTGCTAAGGCAAGCCCATGGCTTCATGCCGGTGCAGGGTCCCGGGGAGCCCACCTGGGTGCAAGGATGGCTCTTCGCAGCGTCGGGGAGCTGGATAAGCTTTTTGCTGCAAGACTTTAACTGCCCAAGGTGGGGTATTCCCCCAAGCGAGCTCCCCATTGCAGCAAAGGGACCAAGCTCCCTCCCCGGGATCAGGCTGACCGGGGGGTTTGCTGCACCCCTCTTCCACCCCCATCACTGCGCAGCCTTTAAAACCTAGTGTCTCCTGAACCCTCGGCTGGGGCTCTGCAGCTCTGCTCCTTTAATCCAGCTTCTGGAACGTGCAGATGCATGTAGTGACTATTAACACCGGCTGGCAGGTCACCGGGGGAGCTCAGATGAGCGGGGAGTCCCAGCACGGTGGAGCCAGGGTGCCTGGCTTGCAGGAAAGCCCTATGCAGAGTTGGTCAGGGTCTGCCCCTCATCCTCACCTTTGAGCCGTCCCAGCTCCCCCGTGAAACCTGGGGCTGCAAAATCGGGGGTGGAAGGCAGGAACGTGTTGTGCAGGTCACATTGGCACCAATATCTCAGTGTCTGCACCTGCGTCCCTCTTCCCTGGACTCCTTGGAGCCTTTCCCTAATCCCTGGCCAGGCACACCTTGATCACCTGTCTCCGGTGCAGATGGGGATTTCACCAGTGGGGTCGCGCTCGGCAATACGATGTCCTTTGAGGACATCATGGGGGTGATCTCCCCCTGTCTGTCCCGCCACAGTGTCCCCCCTTGTAGCAGCAGTATCATCCTGGGGTCATGCACAGGGGCTGCAAGGGGCTTTATTTGTGAGGAGCGTTAAAAATAGGATTAAAAATATAACTGTTAGGGCAGCAGGGATATTGATTTTCTCTCTGTCTTTTCCCCCCGCCTCTGCGTCAGATGACCTAAAGGAATTTTTCTTTGCCATGGCAAAGGAAGTCAGGAAAACCATCCTGGGCCCTCTCTCTCCCAAGTGCAGCTTGCTAGCGAATATCAAGACAGTTTTGCAGCGGATGCTACCAGAGGACTCCTACCAGCTGGCTTCGGGGCGGCTGCACATCTCGCTCACGCGGGTGGCGGACGGCCAAAACGTCATGGCCTCCGAGTTCAGCTCCAAAGAGGAGCTCATTCAGGTAAAGGGACCTTCCTCTGATGCCGTAGGAAGATCCCTGCCTACTGCTTGGGGTGGAGGTACCTAAGCGTTGATGACTTTAACGGCACTGTTTTCTACCCCAGATGGGGAGAGGGTCAGGAGGCTCTGCCAGAGCTGTGGTCCCACCACAGTGAGCTCCATGGGGCTTGGAGGGAGGGAGAAGTTGTTAGGTCCAGAGTCAGGCAGGAATAAATCATGCTAAAAAAGCAGAAGGTTTGTTTTCAGCCTCAAAAAGCTGATGCCGACATGTTGACCAGCTCTAATAAGTACTAATGACTCTTTGCAAAGAGCTGTGTTAATGCTAACACGACCTCTCAGCTTTCTGGACAGGTCTCTCCTCGGCCAAGTCCCATTGGCAGCAATTTTCCTTGTTGCCTCAGCACTTTCCTGGGAGGAAAGAGCTGGACAAAGCGTCTGCGCTGCCAAACAACAAGCAGCTGATTAACCAGTAAATTAGCTGCTGGGGAAAGAATCCCAGGGTGAAACCCTAACAGAGCTGACCATGGGCTTGCTTGTCCCAGGGAAACAGCGGAGGATGGCAAGTCCATGGAGATGTCGGAGTTCACTCCGTGGTGCCCGCCCTAGGTCAACCCAGGAGCCCGGGATGCTCGTTCCCAGCTGATGAGATTGGCGGAAAATGGTTGCAAATGGCCCAACAGTGGCTTTATCATTGACAAATCCAAGCAGAATGAAAATGCATCATGAGGATGTCTTGGTTTTGTCAAAAAAAAATGCAAATCTGAAAAATGACCCCAAAGCTTCACCTTGCCACTGTCAAAGGGCAGTGTTTGGACAGTGATATATAGATATACTACTGTAATATTGCTGGCAGCTATAAAAATAAAAAATGAAGCGCCATGCCCTTCTCAAGAGAAGTGTTTCAACTTTACTGAAATAAGGTGTTTTCGCCTTGAAACCTTTCTTCTTGACACAGTCAAGTGCAAGTGCGGGTGGTACAGCCTGGCTCCAGATGATTTGCCAACCCTGAATTTGTAGACACCCAGTCGACAGCTTTTGTCCAGGAGAACTTTGACAGGAACATTTACTTCTGCAATCCCTCTCCTTCCCCAGGCTCTCCTCTGCAGCTGCTTTCTTCCTATCTACTGTGGATTCATCCCTCCATCCTACCGAGGTGTGGTGAGTGATATTTCCAATAAAACATACGCTCCCAGCAGTGCGTTCTTGGGTTTGAACTTTGCATTCCCTTGAGCAGAGAGGGATATATATGTCTAGGCTGCTGCTGTAGTTAACGGAGAATGATAAAGCCTTTTAGCTTGTTCTTCATCCCATCCTAAGATGATAGTCGGGTGGAATTGCCATCTGGAGAGCCCTGTCCCGCTTTGCCTACGGACAGAGCCTGGATGACTAGATCTTGCCTTGCAGATCTGCAAAGTGAGATGAGATGACGCCCACACTCGGGACTTTGACACACAACCCAGTTATGCTGGCAGGACCTGTCTGCAGTGCAGATGTCTCCATTAGCTCAGGTGCAGACTTGCATGGCTGAAGTATTGACAGTTCGTGGGAGGATCTTCCCCCGACCACGTGCATGTTCATACTCTGCGAAACACCGCAGCAAAGTCAACTAACTTGGGCTGGCTTGTTGCTAACCCTCAGTGAAGGAGGAGCACAGCAGCATGGCGGTGAAGCATGTGCAGATGGACCACGGAGCAGCCGATGCATCGTGACCTGCTTGTGTGTCAAAGCCCACGAAGCCACGATACCAGATTTGCAGCTGGGATAGAGCTAGGATCTTTCCTTGACTCTTGTTGGTCTGCACTGATTGAGCCTATTTGGACCTCGGATGTCTGCACCGGGCTGCCAGGTCAGATCTCCAGCTCACCCGGACTGCAGGCCTTGCCCCCAAAGTGCATAAAGTTTGCAGGACCCAGAGCTTAGCGGCGTTGCTGCGTGAGGCTCCTCTGCACTGTTATTTCACGAGCATTTTATTCGATCAGCTGCAGTCCTTGCAACCTCAAATCCCCCTGAGGTGGGTGGTAAATTCAAATTCCTTTTGGAATACAGCAAATGACATTTTCCTTGCCCAGTGAGTAATCCTCCAGGGATTTGCAGGCAATTATTAAATGCAGGAGCCCACTGCTTGAGCTCAGGACTTGAAATTTATACGACACGGTAAATTCAGTGATGTTTGAATTGGCTAATGACTGCCAAAACAACTTTACAAAGCTTTGTGAATTAAAATAATTATATTTCTATTTTAATAACGGCTGTGGATTATAGCACCTGGTCGAGAAGCTGGCTGGGTGCCGTAGGCAGGGCAGCAGAAGGAGCTGGCAAAGGCCGGGATAAAGAGCAAGGGGTGGGAAGAGATGCTGTTGCAAGTGGGAAGAGAGGACATGCTGGGACTGGCCCGCGGCAGGAGATGTCGTCTTTGCAGCTGCTTGCTTTCCTCTCGGTGCCGCTGCCCTCACACGCACGCTGTAGCAATCCTCAAAGCAAACCCTCCCTCTGCTATTCCCTCTCAGCGCTACGTCGACGGAGGATTCACCGGCCTGCAGCCTGTTTCCAGCTTGGAGGAAGCCGTGATCACTGTATCCCCATTCACGGGAGAGCTCGATATCTGTCCGCGGGATTGTCCCGCTATCTTCTTCTGTTTCCAGATCTTCAACGGCAGCATTCAGATCTCGATAGAAAACCTCTGCAGGATTAGCTATGCTCTCTTTCCGCCTAGCACCATGGTAAGTCCACTGCGTCTTCTTCCCAGCTTTGTTTTGGTTAAAACAAATTAATGCTGGACCTGCCTTCCCAAGCTTTAAGGTTCAGCTCAATCTCTGTCATTAATTAATCCGATTTCAAGGGCAGTGCAATTTTTGGTGGACACTGCTGATGGGTGGCCAGCCTGGGATGGGGTCCACCCTGGTTTGACAGCCTGCAAAGGACGAGTGCTTTGGTGGCTGGAAACCAGCCTGCGCTTGCTGCCTTCCCAAATGGGCCATCCCAACCCTCCACGGTCAAACAGCCTTGGACAGATCCTGCCGGTGCCGGGACGGAGGGCTCTTTAGTGACCTCAGGTATTTCTCCTTGCAGGTCTTGAATGACATTTTCTCCCAAGGGTACCAGGACACTGCCCTTTTCCTGTACAGGAACAGTAAGTGTTACCCCAAGACCCGAAGGGCAGAAGCATGACCCACTGCCCATCGGCATTGCGTGGCCGATGCAACCGGCCAAACATCAGCCCTTTCTTTTCGTGTCTCGCAGATGCCTTTGGCTTAAACTACTTCGACGGCAATTTCCGCTTCGCCAGCATGTGTGGGAAGAACGACTTCGCACCATCCAGGAGGATGTTCACCAGCCGGTGCAAACGCGTACCGCAGCGCCTGGCTCCTTGCTTCCTGCCAGGTAGAGGATTTGGGGTACTGATCTTGGGGTTTGGGGGTGGCTGGGGCTGCTGAGGGCTGCTGCAGTCTTTGAGAGGAGAAGTATTACATTTAAGACATTACTGAGGCATTTATTAGAGTAAATATTTCTATATGTGCAGTAGCCATTTGCAAAGAGACTTTGTAAGAGCAGCTCAAGCTGGATCCTGGCCTGGGCTTCAGTACCTACAGGCTGAGCTGCAGCAAGAGTTGCTGGACGAGAGGAATTATTGCATTCATGGGGTTATTTCTAATTACTGGTCTTTATTTACTTCTGTGTTGTCATTCATGGGCACAGGCTTGGCCCTGTGGAAGAAGGAGCAGGTGATGGGACTGCAGGATCCACTGTCGAAGTTCCTGTTGCAGCCATACAGGCTGCCAGCTTTTGTCAGGAAGGGGTAAGAACATCTTGATAGAAGCACCAAAGCTGAGCGTGATACAGAAACCAGTGGCTGTGCCCTCAGCCGTGGCGAGACAGCTGAAGGGATGCGGAGCAAGACCAGCACGAGGCAGGCAGGCGTCCCTGCAAGCCCAGCGTTGGGGAGTGCAATGGGCTGTAGCATCCTTCAGCTGGCAGCTCCCCGGGGAACACACGGGGCAGGCTCCGGGGCGGTGTGGGCTGCTGGCCAGTGCCTCCTTTTCTATGGACCAGGGCAAGCTGATGCACATCTACTGCATAAATAGGCTTAGCGGCATCCCCTTCCTCTGCAGGAGGATTCGGTATTCCCTGAAGGCAAGCTCTCAGGGAGAGCGGGCACGGCTAGCAGGAACACCATAGGATTGCTTGGTTATGAAAAAGAATATTACAGTGTGTATTTGCCATTAACACCCTCCCCCTTTCGCTGCATTTACCGGTCACTAAAATCTGCCTGTTTGTTTTGTTTTTGCAGGCTGAAGAAGCTGTGGGGGCTGCTGGAAGGTATCAGCTCCACAGTAAAACGGTTCCAGAAGGTTCTCCAAACCACGGTGCTTGGTTTGGCTACGAGAGCCGTGGCCAGGAGGTGAGGTGCTCGGGGGATGCAAACCCTCAGCGGAGGGAGGGCAGGGTGCAGAGCAGGGAAACCCTGGGGGACCTCACCCATGGGTCACTGATGCTGAATGTGGCTAAAGATTCCAGATCTGGGGTACCCCATATTACAAGTAGCTAATTTTTGTCCCTGTGATATTATTTATTTAGTGACATCCGAAAGAAGCTACGAACTAGCTTAGTGCTGCTTCCCTACGGCAACATATTCTGGTTGCAGAGCATTTATCTGCTGGGCTCTGTCCTAGCAGGACATCAGGCATGTTCACCAAGATCCTGAGAGGTGTTTTGGCACTAAACTCCCAAGGATCCGAGGCATTTAACTTGTCACACCGATAGCTTTTAAGCCATACCATCCTAAAACCTGCTTGCAAGTTACTTCACCTGCAGCTGGCAAAGAGACTTGCACAGAATGCTTTCATACTGCAGGCAGCTACGCAACTCCTCAGCCCTGAAAACGCCCCTTCAGTATCAAATGTCCCTGGGGCTACTCGTCCCCGTTGGATGAGTGACCCTGACCCAACTAACCGCCAGCTTCTCCCCGTAGGTAACCGTCCTGGCTGGGCCCTGGGGGTCCCCGACATCATGCGACTCTGCTGCCCCAGGGAGCGGTGGGCGAGCTCATTTCACACGGGGGCACGGCTGCTGCTTTTTATGGAGTATTTTGGGGGTGGTTCTTTCGCTTGGGGAAACCGGCTGATTTTGTTTTTGACCCGCTTTGGCCGAACCGCAGGCTGCGCAGGGGAGCCTGGGCATCTTTACTCGCATGCGGGTACAGCCCGGCTGCCGGTTTCCCTAGCCGCTCCACTTGCTGATCACCAGCAGCATCCCTCCCCCTGCTTTAATGCAGATTAGGGGGCAGACATTTGCCAGGAAATGTCACGTTTTAAGTGTTTGCCTCCCACTCAAAAACCGTCAGAGACATTCATCAAACGGAAAACAGGGAGAGGGAGAAGCCTTAGGGAGCATCACACTGGGCAGGAACTCATTTTTATCCAGTTTCCCGAAGTTATTTTACCAATTACCTATTCTTGAGCTTCATACACCCTTGGAGGCCTGCTTCTCCTGACAGCGGAGGTAGGCGCACATTTGGACCCCTCTGAATTTGCATCTGTGGAGAAAGATGCAGAAACCTAAAGATTAACATCTCCTTGCTTCAAAGTACCACAGTCTTGCAGCCTGCATCTCCCAGTGCAGCGGGAGAGCTGACATTTCACAAATACGTTAGTTCTTTCCATGCAATCCTCTGTAACTCACTGCTCTGAACGGTGTACGGTCCAGGCAAACACCTCGTGCTGCTGGTCTGTATGCAGAATGAATCGGCCCTCATCATCCTCAACACAATTTGCACATCCGAGGCTGATGGACTGGCTGCACCCCAACTGTCTCCCCTGTTTGTTGGTTCCCGATGGGCAACAAATGGATCACAACAGCACAAGCTGTTTATTTGAATAAACAGCTTGTTTAATTGTACAAAGGAAAATGGTACAGAGGGGAGTTTCATCCAAAGCGCCCTGGAGACTGCAGGCATGAATGTGGGGAATAGCTGAAGGCTGCATTGACGTAAACAGATCCAAAGTTAACTATGAATGCTCAGTGAAAGATTAATAGAATATTTTCTGCTATCTCTGGTTGAAATCGATGACCTGGGAATATTTTGCCTGCAATGAGCTTGCTAAAAGAAACCTGGATGGTTATTTGTGTTGGATCCATCAAAACCTACTCCTGTCTCCCTTCCCGGATGGATTTACATCTCTCAACTCCTGCAGCCAAAGCTGGGCTGCTCAGAACCAGCTCGTGAACCGCGACTGTGCTCCTGCCACAGGTCAAAGTGGAGAGGGCGCCGAGACACCCAGCGCTCCCTGGGCAGGAGCAGGGCCAGTCAGCCCATCCTTTGCTTTTGCTCACACCGCGCTTCTGCTTTCCCTCCCAGGCAGACAGCCCCGCTTCTGCAACAGCCCTTCTACCAGGCTCCTGGTCTTCCTAGCAAGCACCACCACCTCCAGGCAGGATATAACCATTTCGGTCAGCCTCAGGCTGACCCATCCCTACTCAAAGGGGAATTAAAATCCCCAAAAGAAAATTCTCATCTAGGAATTGGACATGCAAATCCACTAAATTTGTCTGCAAATCTCAGCCACAAACAGGAGCCTATTTTGAACTACTCAGTGCATGCCACCTGCATGGTGCTTGATCATAAAAAGTTAGTAAAACTTTGAGAACTTTAACAAAAAATAGCCTGCAAGGAACACCCGAACCAAAATGGTCACAGCACAGAGCCCTCAAGCTCCACACCTGCAGGGATGTGCTATGATGTAAGTATTTAATGATTCATCATTCAAATCAGCTGTCTTTTGCTTTATTAATCCCCCCCTTTCCAAGCAAGCACACCTGATGCTGCCTCTGCATGAGCTTGGAGCTAATAGCAAAAGGAGGCTCTGCCAGAGGCAAGGATAGGGACAAAGCTGGGCATCTCTTGGCTCCCAAGGATCCTGTTTCCCCCCCCAGGGAAGCAACCTGGGAAACCCAGCTGCAAGAGGTCCTGTGGTCAGCCTGAAAGGTTTGAAGGTGGGTCATGGGAATCACCAGGGGTCTGGGGGGGACAGGAGGGGGAGGGTGGCCCTGGCTGTGCTGGTGACGTTGCTGCCACAGCGTGCTCTTCAGTGCATCTCGGTGTCTGCAGGCTGGGTTGCAAGTTGCTCTTTCTCTCTTTAATACATGAACTGGGGCCAAAGGCAGCAGTGGGGTCAAAAATGCTCTTCTGTGGCTGGCGTGGCCCTAATGGGAGTAAAACCACGCTGGTCAATCTGACAGATGCTTGTGGCAGTTCCTGTGAGACAAACTGGATCCACAGACCTGAGCAGGGCTGCTTCCCTCCCCCCTGTTACCTACAGAGTAATGGGATAAGCAGGCTTTGATATCCTTAAAGTATTGCCCTCATACCGCTGTCCTGTTTCTTGCCCTGGTCTGTGTCGAACTCAGAGATGTGAAGCCTGAGGTGGATGGGATGGGGATCTGGAGACAGCCCGAGTCAGCAGGAGCCTTTGCTAAAGCTAGACCTAGTGGGAAGGGGCTGATCCATGCAACTAAGCCAAACGAAAACAAACGTGCCGGACCCTGTCTGTGTCTCTGGCTGTTGGCTGCAGGTGCTTTATGCCAGACTGCTTCTAGCCTTAGATACTAAGGAGGGTGCAACTCATTGCGCAAGTGTCCTGGTAGGCACACGGATCAAAATGCAAATGCTTGTGGTTAACCTGCTAATCCAGCCTGAGCCTTGCTGGTGTGCACCTCTCCCACAACAGGAGTCCTTTGGAGATATCCTGACCTGTTCAAGAAAACAGGTATGAGTTGTTTGCAGCTTTATGCCCTTGCTTATTTGGTAACATCAATGATATTATAGTATTGTGCAGATTAACAGTAAAATAGCCTTTTCCTGGCCTAGATCATCAGGGCTTTTCCTTCCCAGACCTGAAAAATCCAATGTGCTTCTCCTCTGGAGACCGAGAGCCCTGACTTACCTCTTGCTTGCTCTCTGGCCTCACAAATGAGTCTTGATTCCTTCCACAGATGACCTTAGGTTGGTGCAAAATGTTGCAGCCCAGCTGCAAACCAGAGACCAAGAGACTCCTTATAGCCCAGAGCCTGCCCAACCTCCAAAGAAACCTGGTTCCTACTATGTTGTTTTCAAAACCTCCGTGCAGTTTGGACTGATGAAGCCTTTAAAAAAGCGAGCACGGAAGCAAACTGTACAGCCTAACGGTGTCCTGCGCATTTCTATAGCGGGTCTCTTCCCATAGGTAGAGTTGGTTTGTTTTCAATGGAAATGTCGTCTTTGCTTTTATTTTACGTTTTCCAAGCTTTTATTTTTAGATCTGGAATGGTAATGGTCCTGTTCTTTCTCCTTTATGTTCCTCACTTGGTGTGGTCCTCGTAGATATAGCAGAACAATATTTGGGTCTTTTTTCACTATTTTTTAATTTATATGGCAACATTTTAAACCATCATCATGCTGGAAAAGCAGTATAACTTTTTCTAAGCTGACAAGTTCTGAAATTTTGAAAGACTCAGAAAGAAAAGGAACATAAATAATAAAATTAGAAGAAATGTTGCATTGCAGCACATACTTCTTTGTATTCTGCTAGTAACAATAAGACGAACTGGAAGCCGAAATACTGAGGGTTCACCAGTTTTCCATGTCAAAACTGAAATGGGAGAGGGAATTATTTTGCATAGGATTGTAGAAAACAAGAAGTTTTGGATTTAAACCTGCCTTATGTTGCTTAAAAATGATACAGGTAGAGGTTTACCTGCAGCTCTAATAAGCTTTTCTTGCACGCAAGTATTTCTACATGGCTGCACACCAGAGTAACTAAGTAGAAATTTTGATTTGACTGGTACAGCAAACCCAGCTCTAACCACTGAGACACTGCTCCTTCCCTCACCCTTAATGAAAGGACATGCGGGTAGAACCTGTTATTACCTTGCAAGGTGAGTAAATGGCTTTCTTCATAGCAAGAGCTACTCCTCCAACAAGCCCTTCTGACCTGGCCACAGCCTAAGTCCTCAAACCTCACCCAAACCAAGTTCAGCATGAGACTTCACTAACAACCATTGACCCAGGAGGGGACTCCCTCCCATTCCTGATGTTCTCACCTACTGCTGCCTGCAAAAACCCAACCAGCCTCTTTTGGCAGCGAGGGCCCTGGGCAAGTGTCACTTAGCTAATGAAAACTGATGGGGTAAAGGAAGTGCTGGTCCTCTACCTTTCTGATCGTGGAGATGGTGTGGGGCTTCCTCTTCCACTTCACCTGCTGCCCAGATGGTCCCGGGATTCTCTTTGGTGACATCCTCAGGATCTGTGGCTCTGGAGCGAAGTACCCTTGTTTCTGGCTTCCAGTGCAGGGTCCTTTCACCTTTCTGATATGATTCATTGGCCAATGAAAGCATAAAGTCCTCATCAAGGTAATTTATACCAAATTCACCTGGTGGGCAGAGAATCCAGTTCTCGCTGCTTGTTGCTCAACTACCAGGTCTCCAGCAATGCGAGGCATGACCAGGGTTGGTTGGGAAATCGGGGGACTGATGACCACAGTGCTAATCTGAGCTGGGTTTCTGGGTCAGGGATCACCAAACATTGCTGCTTTGTGCATTGGGGGTTATCAGTCTAACACCGCACAGGGCACCCGAGCCTACACTTCTCCTGTCTAGGTCCTGGGGACCTGCGTTCCCTGGAAAGCTCTACCATGCCCAGTGTGGCAGAGAAGAGGGGACCTAACATCATCAGAGGGGAAGGGGTGAACAGGGAGCTTCAGGAGAGGCCACAGAGAGGATGGGACTCAAGTAATCCTGGCAATGCCAGGGATGCAGGGATCTCTCTGCCCTGGTCACTCTAGATGCACTGACAGCACCTCTTACCTTCTGTCAGCAAACCAACGTTGCAAGGGAAGCACCCAGCCTACCTGCTCCTCACTCCAAATCACTTACTCAGTCTTTTTAAGAAGGCGACTGTGTCCTGGTAGCCACAGGTATAAAACTGGTCCAGAACCTGCAGGGGGAGGTGGCAGTCAGGGCAGATGGGCCAGCTATATGGGCCTCATAGCTCTGGGTACCTGTAGAAGCAGCTCACTTGACGTGAGGGAAGCTGAAGAATAGACTTCAAGCGGAAGATGTTTCTTTTTGACATCTGTAATATACTATCAGAGAGTTGTAAAGTGAAGAAGGCAGCTGAGCCGTCTCTGGGACAGATGTCGTATTCGCCGGCGAAAGGAGATACGGTGATCGTGGTCCGGGACATGAAGTTGGCCCGCCACATGGCGAGTTCCCCATCAATGTACCACTAGGAGAGAAAACAAGGAACCTTGAGCCTTCCTCTTTTCAGAGAGAAGACTGCTGCATCGCATGTGCATGCATTTGGGGTTTCTTCCCCACCTAGCCCAAACTAGAGTGAGGTACTGGGATTACAGAGGTCCCCTTCCAGGGAACAGCCCTGACCACTGTCCCATGTGCTCCAGGTCTACACCCAACACCTCCTCCCTTCCAGCCAAAAAATTACTCTTTAATGACATTGGGGGAAAGTGCAGCAGAAAGGGGTTGAGCTAACCCCATGGACAGGGTGAGGACGGACGCTTTTGTGACAAGGTCAGTTCTGTCTGCAGTGAGGTCAGATTGTGGGGCACTTGGGTTCAGGTCTCTCTGCAGACGCTGTGTGAACACAGCATCAAGCAACTTTGGTGGCAAACACGGGTATAAATGTGCTTAATGCCAGCACTGGAGGAAGGACAGGGGCTAGATGGGCTCTTGGCCTGACTTGCGATAGGGTCTCCAGACCAGAAAGCTACTCACCACCCCACGGTACGTAGGAGGTAAAAATCCAAAACAGAGGGGGACAAAGCAGCTGCACAACAGGGCCTGTGGGTGAGATGGAAAGCACGGAGGTGAGCAAAGAGCCACAAAAACCTGTTGCCTCTGGGAATGGTGGCTCATCTGTGAATGCCAAAATGGGGACCCACGGCTGGGTGACTGGGCACCACTGATTATTGTGGACCAGACCATGCCTGATACCACAGCCAGGGTTGGAGAAGCAGGAAGGTAACCTGTGAAATGCCTCATCTTGCTCCCTGCATCCTCAGGCCCTGGAGATAATTCAGCCAGCAATCAAAAAGGCTGATATTTATTATCTTCAGCTTGTGACCCCATCTGGCTTGAGAGGGTGGCAAGGACAGAAATCACGGCATGGACTACTGCGAGGCCCCAGGCTTTCCCTGCGGATGCTGTGGCAGTAAGTCCCGTGCAGCATCTCCCCTCGCAGGGTGGCTGTGGCTGCTCTCACCTGAATGAGCTCCTCCTTTGAGGCAAACTCCGAAACCACCACGTTCCTCCAGTCGCGCACACGGGTGAGGATAACATGCAGCTTTCCAGATACCAGCTCGTGGGCGTTTGTAGGCAGATGCTTGTTTAATAAATCCTTTGTGGTTTGAAAGAGTTTTCCTCCAAGGAGACCGCACCATAAAGAGGTTTCAATAGTACGGACGATCTGCCTCATCTCATCTAAAGCAAAGCAAAGCCAAGCCAAGCCATCATTTCACATCCCTTACATTATTATTTATGTACTTGCTGGTCTGCAGTTCCACCTGGTAAAGGGGCATTTTACCATGCTGGTAAATGCTCATAAAGAGCCATTATTTTCTTTAGGGCTGAAGCTCTCATGAGCGGACCCAGATTTTCCAAGGACCTTCAATATTGCAGGAAGCAGAAGTATTTTGTTTTCGTTTCCCATTTCTCTCCATTTCCTCCACAAGACATCTTAAAAATTTTTGGAAATAGGGGAGAAAATTGACGGAAAGCCTTTGGGCAACATTTCTTCCTGTTGGCTCTGCATCTATGCCCCCTAATGTATTTCTCAGCTCTGTGACTATAACTTTCTTCTTATTTCATGCAACAGCAACACTGATCCTCTCCATATTCAATATTTTCTTTCCTCTCTGTGTTTTAGGAATCTACCAACAACCTCAAATGCCTTATTAGGGAGGGCACTTCTGCTTCTTATAGCAGATAGGCTTACCATTACTTCAAATTAATAAGATGCAATAACTTATTAAATAACTATATCTAGTCTATTTTCTCTGTGCTGGTTAATTCACCCATGTTTTCCACTCTTAAAGAAGTCAATGAAGTAAAATTCTGAGGAATTAACCACTGATTAAGGATAATTAAAAAAAAAAAAAAAAGATCTTTTGCAATGCCAAAATTTCCAGACATTCGATCTCTTTAGACACAGCATAAATGGAAGCGCATAGCCCTTACCTATATCAGACTCACACAATGTAAGTGCAGCTATAAGAGATCCTGAAGATGCCCCATAGATCCTGGATGCAGATTTCAGTATTTCAGGTGACAATTCCTGCAAAGCAGCTGACACTCCAATTTCATATGGTACCAAGAAACTGCAACCTCTGAACAGAATAGAGAAAGGTCTTCCCTCGTTTCCATTTAGCTTCATCGCCTCTGCTAACACCGAGCACTCAAGCCACAAGAAAGCAGCTGCCCAGGACGGGTTCGGAGGTTTTTTCTACAGCCAGCCAATGCTTAGCTGTGGCTGTTCCCAGCCTGCTCTGTTTCTGACCACACTCTTGCTGTCCTATATCTCTGTTTGATCTCTAAGCCAAACATCCAGTGAAACAATAGCAGTGGGCAGAAGTGGATGACGTGATGTCTTAATACCTAAGGCCACTCATTAAAATAAAATTACTATATTGTAATATGTTTCCAAGGTGTGCACTTAGCTGCTTAAGCCCCAGGTGATGTGGAGGGCCACGTGTCGCACTGATGGGTTGGGAAAGCAGCCTGGGGGTGGTCAGCGGGGCCTCAGAAGTGAGCCCTGCCGAGAGAAAAGCTGCTTCCCCAAGCCACTGGACTGCTTTAGTGGTACCCTGGGGTCCCAGCCTAAGCTTCCAGCCTCTTGGGAGGTAGGAATCAGCAAATATTCCCTGGGATGCAAGAGTCTTGCAAGATGCCACTCAAAACTGTCTTGCCCCATTTGTAACAGGTTACCAAACCCCATCCCAGGGAGTGGAGAAGCTGGAGAAAGTGATTGGATTATTAAAGACATCGCAAGCCAAGTTGTTCTCCTCGTTTCACAATTTCAGGGTTCGAGTTTGCTTGCGAAAGAGTGAAAGTACAGAGTCCAGGTAACAACTCGTGGCTTAATCTGCCTCCTAAATGGCTGAGGTTTCAGTAAAGCAACAGGTCAATAAAGAAGTAAAGAGGGGGGAAAAAAAGTCTGACAAACACAGCGATCTACTGATTATCCATCCAGAAATGCAAAGCTGCCTTAGCCTTGCAGCTAGGCAAGACATTGGGAAACTGCTACGGGGAACAGCAGCATGGAAAGAGCAGAGCAAGAGCAGAAAGAGCTGTCCAAGACAAACAATAACAACTTGGACATATTTCTCTGAGATACATGGAAATCTACCCAATGTCTTCAGGTAAAAAGGCTTCCAAAACCACCTAGGAGATGCTTCTCTCCCTCTTGCTGTGTGTTGAGGCAGCACTGGGTGAGTTTTGTGGCTGGATGCAGCCCTGACCTATGCAAGGGGGCTGCAAAGCAACCCTGATGCTCGTGTAGCAGCTGTGCTGGACGTGCTGGTGCTAACAGGGCTGTGGTCTCCACTAAACCCCCAACCCTTGTCCGAGCACCATCGGCACAGTGTTAATCCAGCCGCAATTCCACATGGGAGCAGTGTATGTCACCACCCAGCTCCACCCAGGAGCCAAGCCGCTAAGCTCCTTGCACACACCTTGCGTGAGCATTGCAGGTCCCCTGCTGAACTGCAAAGGAAAAAGAGCAAAGAAAAACTGAAGACTCAAGAAGAGAGGAATAAATATATTCCATGACTGGTCACGAGAACAAATGCACTGGAAATAATTTTCCATCTACCCTTTAGTGTAAGGAACCCCTAAGAATTAACTGTAATGAGAAGAGTCAACTCCAGAAGCTGCTCTGTGCTGGTTATCGGGTGCAAGAGGGATGTGGGATTTGAAACCCACTGCTGAGCCGTGCAAAGGAAGCTCTGGAGATTAAGGAAAACTCCAGGACAAGGGCAAAAAAATTAAGCCAGCCTTGTAGAAGCAACAACATTTCCACTGCTTTAAGCCTTGGGTTCAAGCCCTCCTCCCCTAAGTCAGCAGCAGGGGCAGGGAGCTAGAAATGTGACACATTATTGCACTGCTTTCCAAACACAGCTGGGCAACCCTATTACTCAAATCAGAAACCAAAACCATGGATCAGGCCACACAGGTGATGTTTTATTCTTAATCACATCTCTGCGTTATTGAGATAGTTTCTAAATCCATTTAACTTCTTACCCAATCTTGCATCATCAAGAAGTAAATAGTGTTTACAGTGGAAAAGTAAAGAGAAGCCAAGTCTCCACCTGCTTACTCCATCACTAGCACGTACTGCCATCTCTCCCTGTCCTTCAAACCTTCGGACTGTCCCTGGTGTCTTTCAAATGGAGCAAGGAGTGAAAAAAAAAATTGCAAACCTGTTTACACAGCCCTGGGTGGGCTTTGTGTCAGAGTGAGAGGTATCCAGACCTCACCAGTGGGGCTTCTAATGTAGAAGAAATGCAGGTGATCTGAAAAGGAGTGATCCAGATGGCATAAACAGTAACGGAGAAATCCTGCTGTGGAAGTGCAAAAGCTGTTTCTTGGCCCTTCTCTGCCCTGCACCAGGATGGGACACAGATCGTGTGCATCCTTGCGTGATGCTCTGAGTTTTAGGTCTGTTGTTTTACCAGGCCAAACGCCCTCGTGCTCTTTGGCACGTGTCATGTCTCCATCACCGGGTCAGAAACAGCTCCTAGCAGAGGGACCCTGCTCGTTTGTCTCTCAGTGCTTCATCCCAGCTTTGGACAAAGCCAAGCTTGGCCTTGAGCAAACTGGTCATCCAGGGCGGGCCAGTTTGAAGCACCACTTCAGGTAGGCAAATGAAACAAAGGAATCCATGTGCATTCACAAAATGACTGACAACACAGGGCAATACCCAAAATAGGACTTTCTTCCCGTGGCACTAAAATGAACCAGAAGCCGACCCAGCAGCCTAGTCAGGACACGGCAGGGAACGGGCTGACAGATGCCAAGAGGTTATCTTTGCTCCCCAAGGTGGCACATGTTAGCATTGAGCTGACGCCAGACCAAAACGTTTCTTTCACAGATCTTCTGCAATGACAAAACTGTGACCTCAGGGCTGCACTCTTCCGGGAATCCGGCGGTGTTCCTAACCCACAAACGGTTTCTGATGTGCAAGTCATTTCAAGAGAAAGACTTTGAGGAGTTAATGTCTGTGGGACAATGAATCACCTCACCGCTTTGAATCAGATGTGCAGTTTGTCAGACTTCAAGCACTAGCACATACCTCAACCAATACATTAAATGTGCAGCGGGTGAGCTGGTCCTGCTGTGCCCTGCGGGACGGAACTAGCTGTGAGCTGTAGGTGCGTTGCTTCCCCCGCAGACCACTGGATGTCCAGAAATATCATCTCCCGCGACTGAGAGAAAAGGAAAAGCCACGTGCCAAATGTTTTTTCACTCAGCCGTGTATAACACAAATTCATTCCCCTTAGATGGCAGTGGCTGGCTACTCTGAATGCATCACCCTGGATGCGGAAGCTTTGAGCCAGGCAGGATGTTCAGGGCAAGAGGCAGAAGTCAGGAGGGGCTGAGCTCATCCAAGCTCTGCGCTGAGTCACCTCCCAAAACTTCCTAATCCAGCTACACTTGCAGCAGCGCCCAACACTCATCTAAAAGCCCCGTGACGGTTGGAAGATCCCTGGCAGGGACAAACCCTGTGCAGGACCAGGAAGAATTTTGAACCATGAAGCTGCTGATGCGAAAGGCACTTGAAAAAAAAGTTACTGACTGCAAGATGTTGAGCTGGAGAGGGCTCATGGCTCGGCAGAAAAGCAAAGTTCCTGCGAGATTTGCAGAACAGGGACAGGCTACCCCTTGGTGTGAGGAGTCTGCTTCCTCTCTCTCGGGGTCAGCAGGGATTAGCCTAGGCTGTATCCTCGGTCACACATCCTGGAACAAAAGGGTGCAAGTTCTGGCTTTGGCTTTGCATTTACATTAGCAAGACTGTCCCAACGCCAAAGGATTCATCAGCCTTGCCTACGGCCTGTGTCCTGCTTCCCCACAGACAACAAGCCTAGCCTCATTGCCCTGCCGCTTCTGTGAATAATCAGAAGCAACCTGTGGTGCCGCAGGGTCCAAAACAGGGAAACTGGGCATTCCCTACAGCTATAGCGGGAGGAAAAAGTAAAGGCTTGAGGAGGAGAAAGAAATCACTGTAGAAATTGAAGATAACAGTTTTATTTTGGCTTGAAATCTTCTCGTGTAATCTTGGCAAAAATCAGTTTCTGTCTCTGTTTTTCATCTTCATGGAAGCTGAACATTTTTTTGTTTATTTGTGTCTAAAGAGCCCGAGAAGTGATTAATCAAGGAGTTTCCTTGGCACCTCCCCAGTTTAGCGCACTGAATCAGGAGCCTGAACAAAGGCGTGGCTCTGTCAGCGGTCTGAACTTGCCCATGCCAGGGGAAAGGCTGTTTCTCCCAGCTTGGCAACGGGTGCTGTGCTCGCCCCGTGCGCCTTGCCCACCTCTTAGCCAGCTCAAGTGTTAGATCAGCACACAGCACTGACCTGGAAACAGCTCACTCGCTGCCTCCTCACCAGAAAAGGCTGACACTGGTCCCGGAGACCATGCTCCCATCTGCCTGCCCTCCTTCCAAAGCACTCATCTTAACAGAGTTGACAATATGATCAACGTTTTTGCCACTGATTTCGCTGACAATCTTTATTCTAAGTAGGAAAGAAAGAAAAAAGGGATTAATGAGCCATCTTAAACCTTGCCTTATAAATTGGTATTTGTTACTTTGGCAGCTCCCAGAATGTGCCCCAACATAGATGTGTTTTTTCTTATAACAGGAACGTGGCATACAAATCTCCAGTCTACGCTCTGTTGACCATTAGAGAAACCCTTCCCCTGCTCATGTGACAAGTATCTCACCCAGGCACATGACGTGATGTCACTGCCTACAGCAGCCAGATGAACTGTCCTAACGGTGACGAAAACCGCTGACTTCACACATGTCCTACGTCTGCAGAGGCAAAGGCTGGAGCACACGGTGCTCGCAGACAAACGGACCACTGCAGCGAGACCGAGTCTCACCAGACCCGCAAGATCACCCTGTGATACTAGTAAGCTACCTTAGTAGTAGATGTTACGTGGTATCAGAGCGAAGTGACATCATCCCCTCTTTTTAGGTAGGGGAGAAGATGTGGGCAGAGCTGCTTCCCCATCAAAAGGCAGCCAGAGTCACTCAGCCTTTCTGAGGTGTTCATCACCTGCACTTCTGCCCTCGGGAGCTTTTCAGTGCTCTCGGCTGTAGGACTGCTGTTGCCACCCAGGACAGCACGGCAGCAGCCGCATGACACGTGCTGGAAAGAGAAAAGCCCAAGGAAAAGGTAGACTTTGCCACTTCGAACTTTAAAGACCCTCATCAGAGCAAAAGTGCAGAAACCTACAGGCGCTGAGGCAGACTCTGAACACCTGACGTGGGCAGTTTAACAAAAAGGGGTATCTCAAGCTCTACAGAGAAAAACCACAACTTGCAGAAAAAACCCTAATCTTTACCGGGGCATTCTGCATTTTCTCCCCACAATGGCAGCCATTTAAGTAGCCAAAAAATCAGGACACCCAACCTCCTGCGTGACCGGGGAGCACCAACACATGGTGGGCGTTAGCGAAAGACCCAGCCCTTTTGCTTTGACGTTTGCCTCAGGCAGAGTCTCGGGAGGGCCTGGCCCCTGCGGGCGCCTCGGAGCCGCCAGCCCCGGCCCGAGGGATCAGCTAAAGCCCCCAGAAGGGCCGAGGCGGCTGAGGGGGCCCTCAGGGTGCAGCCCGGCGGCACAACCCGCCGCAGGGGGCGAAGGCCGCCCCCCAGCACCAAGGGGCGGCCGCGGTGCGAGGCCAGGCCTGGCCCCGGGCTGCCCCAGGAGGCGCCGGGCACCCCCCAGCCTTGGCGGGCAGGGGCCGCCCTCGCTGGCGTCACGCAGCGCTCACCCCACTCCACCTCCCTCCTTTTCCCTTTCCTGCCCGCTTCCAACCCCATTTCAGCCTATAGAGAGAATTAAATATAACGCCAAAAAGATCCATTCGTGGTAAAAAAAGCCTCAAAAACCCTCTCCCTCGTATTTTTGAAGGCTCCCGACGCGCGCATGCGCAAGGCCGGCGTTTGCCGGGCCCGCCATGTTGGAGAAGGGCAAGAGTGAGGGCAGGAGGCCCCGCCCCCTCGCGCGGGTATAAAAGGCCGGGCGGGGGCAGTCGCGCCTCAGTGAGGCCGTGAGCTGTGGTGGGCGTAGGGCTGCGCCCGCGGGGCTGGGCCTCTTCTCCTCGTTCCTTTCTATCTTGTTTTTGTACGTTCGGTCTCACTCGGAGGCTGCTCTCTGTCTGTGTGCATTGTAGGTGGGATGAAATGGAAGTGTAAAGCGCCCCGCAGCAGGTGCCGGCAGGGCGAGCTGCAGGCCGGGGTGTTCGCCAGAGCTGGAGGGTCCCAGGGGCACCGAGGGGCCTGGGGGAGCGAGGGAGGCTCCCCTGAGCCTTCTCTGCATGTTGCTGCTGTCGGGGTTTTACAGCTGCTTTACTTGAAGGCAAATAAACAAATAAAGTAATAGGCCAGAAATTTTCTCAGGGTTTTTCCTACTTGCAGTTAGAAATAACAGATAGCCTGAAAACTCTGCTTGAGAGAGCTCAGAAGAAGGTCGTGTAGTCCAGCTCTCCTGTTCAAAGCAGTGTGACCCAGGGGTTCAGGGGACTCCAGATGCAGTTTAGGTGTGCAGGAGTGCTAGGTTTTAAAGAAAAAAAAAAAGGTGGTCTTGTTTGCAGGAGGAATTAATAAGGCTGAGTAGATGGGCCTGTGTGTCTCAGGGCTCCCCAAACACTTGGCAATAGTTAGAGTCTCATGAAATGCAGCTGCTTGTGATGAAAGGCACCAGCTGCTTTGCACTGGGAAGGGATGGAAACTGTAGGGAGAATTCAAAATATTTTAGCAATAAGGGCTTCAGAAACTTAAATAGTAAAAAATAACTGAGTCTTTTTTTTTTTTTTTTTCCTGTTCTGGGCATACAGTCAGGTCTGGCTCTGTCTTGCGGCACAAAGCTTCACTGGGGGAGCGTCAGTTTGGGAAGAATAAATGTCCTGCTGCTCCTTGTAGGTGGTGGGTGCTTTCCTAGTTCTGTCCTGGCCGTTCAGCTTTAGCACCCAAAGCGGTGGCAAGCTCACGGAGACTAGGTAGAAGCAAGGCTAAAGCAATCCTATAATGGGGAAGTCTAAGATCAGCTTTCCAGTCTTTAAATGCTTTGTACTTAAATATGGCACTGAGCTCTCGGCAAACAGATGGTTTGACCTTCCTCCTGTCTTACTTGTCAGAGCGGGTTGGGCTGTGAGGCGCTGAGTGTTTGTCTGGGAGCGGAGCGGGGTGGCCGTGCCATCTGGCGCGTGGCTCCGGACGCGCCGGATCGTGCTGATTGTCAGCTTTTGGGATGGATTTGGCGTCGATACAAGCAGCTCCCTGGCAGCACCTGCGCGGTTCAGAGCCCAAGCGATGAAAAGCGGCTCTTGGAAGAGAAAAGACTTGGCGCGGTGCTGTTGTGCCGTCGGATGCATTCGCGCAATCCTGAATAAAACCCTACATTTTAAGGAACGGTCCTGCAATGGCTGTGACAAACGACTGGAGGAGACCAAATGGAGTTTGTTCTCCTTATGTCCATGGCATTTAAAAGCCAGCGGGATGTGCAGTCTGTATTTTGTATTGCATCATTGTGCCAAGGTCAAGTAATTGATGGGACCAGTAACAACCTAAATGAGAGCATTAAATGCCTTGGGAAGATGAAAGGGACCCCAGGGATCCTCTGGCATCTGTCAGTGACACTTTTGGGAAGGAGGAGAATACTGATGGCCGTGCAGGGTTTGACCTGGGCTGGCTTTCGTAGCCAGGGCGCGTGGGTGAATCTTCTGGTCTCTACCAGGGCTCGGTATTTCGAGTCACGGCCCTTTTTGTGCCTCAGTTTCCCTGTCGTAAAGGAGGGACGCTGCAGGTTGTAGGCACAGGGGGAGTTGCAGCTACGGATTTATAGAGGGACCCATCTGGCTGGCCTGCGTTGGTGCAGGATGTACCATTTTCTCTGAAGAAGAAAATGACTTGTTGATCAGATGGCGGGGCGGCGGGGTTTCGGGTGGAGGGGGTGTGCTTGGAGGGCAACGTGCACGGCAGGGCAGCAGACCTCCCCTTCTGTCCCTGCTCTGTCTCGCTTGCTGGATGAGTCACATCCCTTCTGTCCCTGCGTGCAGCCAATGGGGGAGAGATGGGATTGAAGTGGAAATTTGGGCCATACGGGTACGGCCCACACTGGCACCAAATGTGGATTAGAGCCAAAGGTTCCTGCTCCTTCTGGACAAATAACTTTCATCTTCAGCAGGCAGGAACACTTCCAGGCTGCTTACTGCATCCCTGCCCTTTCCCAGCCATATCCCCTGGGATAAGCCACCAAATCCTGGTGTCCCATGGAGGCAACACCCAAAATAAGGTCGTGAAAAGGGGAGGGAGGGATGATGAACTGTGCAACATGCTGGCCGGTGCTTCTGGGGAGTTGTTGGTAGGAAGAGCACACAGACACGCTCAGGCTTTTTATAATCAATAGATTGATCAGGTGTTAATCCCGCAGGATCCCGGGTAAGCCCTGGGCTGGGCTGGATGGAGAGAGCGAGAGCTTTGTCTCGGCCAAGGCCAGCAGTGCAACGGGGAATCTCCTGGCTCAGGGCCTTAAAAAGTGATCGATTACAGGATAAAATAGGTTTGAGCCCGGCGTGGGTTGTTGCAGAACTGGTAGCAATGCTCTTTTTTGGGAGAGGGGATGGCCCCTCATTCACGTGAAGGAAATCTTTAGCGGTGTAAGTTGGGGACGGTCATCATCTGTTCGTGTCTGTGCACGGGAAACAAGCTAGCGCGGGTTGGCAGAGCTCTAATCGTGGATTTCTGCAGAGCTTCACAAGAGGGCAGAAAACGGCTGCGGAAACGCCTGTGGCTCTGGGAGCCTGACAGTGACTTTCTGATGGAAGATTCTTAGGGATGCTCGGGTCTGCTCGGAGGCAGGAGCGTATTGCGGATTTGCTGGGAGGGCTGGCGTAAACACGTAGCAGAGAGCACAAAGAAGAGAAGCATCCCTGCCGTGAGCAGCCCGCGTGAACAGCTGTGCCCTTCGTATGAGCAGGGTCCCAGCTATCCTCAGCCCGCTGTCTCCTGGGGAGGGCAAAGGCGATTTATTCCAGGCACAAGTATGGGGAAAGCGGGAAGGAGAAATGAAGCTATGGGAGGGTGTTTACTCAGGGTTGTGGGAGGCTGGAGAAGGGACGGTTGGACGCAGTTGTGTGGCTAGCTGTTTCCCTCGCTTGGCTAAAGTTCACCCCCTCTTGTCCCAAACACGCTGCTTCTCCTGTACCCAGCAGTTCCCAAACAGGAATTGTGGTTTACATCAACGCGCTGGCCTGGAAATTGGTGTGATGGAGGGAGAAAGTATACGTTCTCCCCGGTGGGTGCAAACCGCCAGCCATCACCAGCCGTGCACGGTGGGGTGTCCAGGGAGACCCATCGCCTCGAGCGTGCACAGCGGCTCTCAGGGCGGCCGCTCTTTGCTCTGAGCTGGCCGAGGGAAAACGCTGCTGTGGCCGGGTCAAAGCAACCAGCCTTGGCCCTGGGGAGCATTGAGGGAGCTGCAAGAGGCATTTGTGTGTGCAAAACTAAAGTCATCGCCCATGCGAACAGGAGCCTAACCCCCGCTTCTCCAGCTCCTGTCAGGGTATCCGGGGTGTTTTGAGATGTCCCGTATCTGGCACCACAGGGAGAAGCAGCCAGCAGTCCCAGCTTGTCCTTTCCTACCGGCTTCAGCTGAACCCCCGGCAGCCCTTCTCCCAGCGCCGGCGGTCAAATGAGCGCCTTTGAATCGTGACGAGGAGAAGGAAGCTGGGAGTGCTGATTTGTCACTCCTGCTCTTTTCCTAACGAGCTCATTGAACCTTGGGCTCTAACCACTCAGTAACAAGTTTCTCCAGGGCTGGGATGGGTGCTGCTTCTGAAGCAGAGAGGACAACCTTGGGCTCTGGATATTTATGCTCTCCTCCATTGATTTGTGTATAGGAACAGCGCCCAGGAGTCCTGACTCGCATCCTCCCCGCCGCCTGTAACCCCTAGACAACACCCACCCACTCGCCACGGGAGCAGATGGTGAGCCGCGCGGAGCAGACGGCCGCCCGAAACCAGCGTATGGTGTAACCCCGCGTGGCAGCGCAGGGCAGCCCCTGGGTGCTGAGCGCTCCGGGTTGCAAACCGGCACAACGGGGAGCAGAGCAAGGACGGATCCAGCACACCAAGAATTAATCTTACCCTGCTTAAGTGCTGGGAAGAGGCTGGGGAAACACAGCAGGGCTGTCTGGACCTGGGCTTGAACTAAACATCCTGCAAAGCGAAGTCTTATCTCTTAAACCCTCATCTGTGAGGTGGATTTGCCTGGGATGTCCTGGCAGCCAGGCGGACTCCCATGGAAGCACAGAGCCGGATCCGGGGCTGGTGGCACCTGGGCCACCAGTTTTGCCTAGTGGTGACTCTGGCCTGGAGGTGGGACTTGCTCACGTGAATCTGCTTTAGGAAATCAGTGCTGAAGTGTTTAAAATAATTTACAGGCCAGTTTCACTTTTCAGTATTTTTTTTTTTAAAGGAACTAAAAATAAATATTTAGTTGTAAAGCAAAATAAAAACACTGCCATCTTTCATTCCAGTTATTATACAGTAGCTGGCATTCTTTAGACAAAGCTTAAAATAACCATGAACATACCAGTGAAAATAAATGGGTGAGTCATGTTTGTTAATGCAGGATTAGATGTATTGCTCTTGGCTCTCCTACTGTGTAACATCGCGTGCTCTCTCAAGCAGATACAAGGTTTTGGCCAGCCTGGTGAAAGAAAATTTGGGATCCATCAGTTCCAGGTCCTCCTGAATGGGACCTGTGTAAGGAGGTTTTAAACCAGGGACTATTTTTTGTTTATTTGTACGATCTCTGGCACCGTGGTGTCGTAAGCACCGTGTAGTGTGAACTGTCAGTAGGAGTTAGGCTTGTGCCTTGCTCTTTGGCTATGCAAGCCTGATTTTGAGGGGTTAAATGGGGAAACTGTCTCGAATACTCATCTCCAAAGCTGCTGGGAGCTGGTCTGGCTCCTGCTCTCCTCTCTGCTCCCCCTTTGTGGCTCTCCTGCTGGGGCAGGAGTGGAGAGAGGAGGAGGATGGTACCAGCATGGCATTTTCAGAAGTTGCTCGTGGGCTTCAGGCTGCATGGGGTCCATCATCGGCTCTTTGGCTACAAAGACCCCAAACTTCCCCTTAGGATGGACTACCGTTGCTGGCGTTTGGCGCTCTGCCTCCTCCGCACAGAGCGGGGCCAGCAAGGTGTCATTAAAATTGCATCTCAACCGTTTTTGGGGCTGCTGGAGAGGGTGGACAGAGCAGCTATGGAAGCGGAGAGCAGTGACCCGTGGTGATGTGCTGTTGGGCATGGCCTGCCGGCTCGGTGTCCGTCAAAGTCAGCTCACCGCGACCAAAGCAATGGGAATTTGTGACCAGCAGGACAGATGCTGCAATTTTCACAGCGAGTCGCGCTCATGGAGGTTTTAGGGTGGTTTAATGAACCTGTGTGGAGCAGCTGTGATCTCCAGGGCTTAAAGACTTTGACAGCCCAGCTCTGCTGAACCCCGCTGGTGCTCTGGAAGGAGCCGCCTTTCTGGCTGCTTGGAGGTGACTGTCCCTGCAGGAGGGACAGCTTCGTGCTCACGTGTGTCTGCATCCCGCTGCCCCGGTTCGCAGCCTGCCCCGTTAGCACAAGCTGCAGATGACGGTGATTGAAGTCAGGCAGTGACGTACGGCAGCTCGGGAGGCGAGAGACGGTGGTGTCGGCTGGCTGCGCTTTGGGGGGGGGGCAGAGGGCTGCCGGAGGCAGCAAGTACCGTGTGCTGGCCTTTTGGGAGAGGGCTGATCCAGGCAATCAGAAAGGACTCTGGGAATGACAGCGTAGCTAATGTGGAAGGCGCAGACCAAGGATTCAAGCAAGCAGCTGGTCAAGGGCCTTTCTGAGGGACTTGTAGTGAGACGTGAAGCAGAGTCTCAGCTGAGCCATAATCCGCATAATCCACCTGCATCCAGGTACGGGCCCGCGACTGCCCTGGGCACGTCCCGAACCCCCCCGCGAGGGTGTGGAGTGGTGCAAGGTGGAGCCAACTCTGCCCTGCGGTGGTTGACACTGCACCTGGGTATGGACTTCAGCATCATCATCCCCTGATCATCACCCGTCGGCTGGCAAGATGGGAAATGCAGGGTACATTGCTCCCCCCCAACCTTCATCTTTTCTGATATCAGCCTCCTCGCACAGGGGGATTTCTGTGTCTTCCTCTTTTCACGTCTTTAAATATCCTAGTCCAAATATAGGCCAGCAAGAGGGATTGCTTATGCTTCTAGTGAAGAAAAAACCCCAGCCCACCAGGGACGGGTAGCACCGCCTGGTGCAGCATGATTGCTCCTCTATTTCTAGCGTGATGCTCTTTCTTACATATTGTGGCTATGGGTCCTTAGCTTGTGCCGTTCAGGACAGGCACAAGCTGAGAACTACCGCCTTGGGAGGAAAACCGGGAAAAAAAATGATGGAAAAATAATCTTGAGAGTGCTCCTGTGTGTTGCTGACAGAAAGCATTAGCGTTCAGTTGCTGGGATGGAGCTTGGCTTCATTAGAGAAGTTAGTAGTGATGCATATTAATTGAGGAGGACCACATTTTTGTTATTTATGAAGGAGAGTAATGCTTTTTCCTATGAATATTTAATCAAGGACCCCCCTCCCCCCTGTTTAATTTTTCCTCCCTGTCTCAGCCAAGTTCAAGTGCGTTCCTGGGCAGAAGGAGCCAAACTCACTGCTGTGCCATCTAAAAATCCAGCCCTGCGTTGTGACCTCCCCTGTCTCAGGGGCTTAACGCTTCCCTCTGTGGCTCTGTAATTCTTTTGCTTTTATTATTGCCAACGTGCAAAGGGTCAGAGCAGCCGGTCTGGTGTGAGCGTTCCCCCCATCCTGCTCCTGATGTTGCCTGCGAATGGTGCTCAGGCCCTGCGAGGCTGTCCAAAATCTCTTTATTTCTGCAGAGACTGAAAATCACAGTTTGAAACCCCATTCCCAGCCTGGGTTTCTGTATCAGATGGAGCAGGATCGTGGCATTAAAGCCAGCAACAGAGTGGGTTGAGATGCCTTCTACAAGCAGACGTTCAGCCGGGGCTGGGTGTCCCCCAGGAGAACAGGTCTGCTGTCTGCTTTCCTCCACGCCAGAAGAGATTTGGAACCAGAACTCCCGAAGTCATTTTCAGCTGAAATCCCTGGAGAAATGATTCCTCTCCTCCTACCTCCAGACTTTGTTTTTATCCCTTTGGAGTTCTGGTGGTGGGTGGAGGAAACCACAAGAAATGTCAAGGCAACCCCTCTTGGCTGGAGGCAGAGCTGAACATTTTGGGATGACAAAGTGGCCTCTTCTAACGTCCCCTGGCAGAGCAGAGGCAGAGGAGAGCTCCTCACAGGGCCTCTAGCCCCCGGCTACCTGGCCGTAGCCACCTTACATCCATTCCAGCTTGGCGATCAGGGTGCATCAGGCTGCTTCGTGTTGATGCAATCGAGTCGAATTGGACCTTTGGCCAACGGGGAGAGCGACTCCTTCCTCTGTTTTCCTTTGGCTCCAAAACAAAAGGGAAGAAGCCGGAGGCTGCTCTGCGGTTGCAGTCATTAGGGCTGCTCTCCTGCTTCCTCGACAATGTGTTAATTGCTTGCCTGGCCAGCGGGTCTGCTGGGCTGCTTGCTGCAGGAGACCGCTGGGGCTTTTTTGTTTGTGTTCCTCTTAGAAAGAAGAAATAAATATCTGCAAGGAGCCTTGTGCTTTTCCCCATCCCTCCTGGATTCGGTGAGGAATGAGGTGTATCGGACTTGTGCTCCAGATGCCCAGAGAGCGGGAGAACCACTAAGCCCCTTCTACAGGCACAACTTTGGGGAGCAGAGGAGGCAAATGCCCTCGTTGCCAGGGCTGAGGATGGATGCTGCTTCCTCCTCAGACTGGCGCAGTTTGGATCCCTGTGCAGGATTCCCACTTTCCCCCTCTCTTAGCCCCTGCAAAGTAAACAGGAGCTGGCACCTCGCAATGAGCAACGTCTTGCAAAAGAGGAATTCGAACGGCATTCTCACTGCAATAAGCTCCCCTGATTGCATCCCCTCTGCTGATGCAATGGCCCAGAAGTCATCCGAGCTGTCTCGCCAGTCAGCCTTGCGTCCGCCAGCCCTGCCTCAGCGGGGGCTGCGTGCTGACTCCCGCCGTGGGTGACTGTCAGCGCGAAACGGGCAGGGTTATTACGGGTGACAGCCTTGTCACCCCTCTGATAAATCACGCACCAGTGCGGTATTGATTCTGCTTAAATTCACTGAAGACGATAAATGACCCATCTCTCTATTTAGCTGTTGTTTTTTTTTAATAGAGAGAATGGTCTTGCTGTTAAAAATCCCGCCTTGGCTCTATCAGGAGCCGAGTGTATCGGGCAGTTTCTGCTCACCTCGGCTGGCAGCATATTTTTCTCCTGCCCTGGGGCCACGGTGGGGCTGGTGGGTGGCTGTGTGCAATGCTGCGCGGAGGTGGCAGAGCCCTGCTTTGCCCGCAGGCAGCTCTGATGAGGTTTGGCAGCCCAGAAGAGCAGCCTCCGACTTCTTGCCAAACATTTTTCTTTCTACTTCACGTGGTTTGGCTGGATTGTAACCCCCAGACGTGGGGGCAGGCTGAGAAGACTTTCAGAGATGGGAGCGTGCCGGCAGGGACAGTCTGGGTGTCTCTTCCCTCCTGTTTCTCCTTCGGGGCTGCACTAGGGTTTAATTTGTCCCCCAGAGGGGAATTTCTTTCTCCTGTCCCCCTTGCCAGGTGGTGCAAATGCTTGCTATTTACTCCTGCCGTGGGTTTTGGGGACAGATTCCCATAAAGCGTGGAAGATCCTGAAATCTAGGGGAGATGGTGAAGCTGTCTTGGCTGGTCTGAGCTCAGAGCTTCTCTGTTGCATTGACCTCTTTGGGGTTTGCAAACCAGGGCACTGTATGACTAAGTCTCAGGTGGACCACGAGGTAGAAGGCTGAGATCACACCCAAATCCCACAAAAACCATCAGCACTTTTTCTGCAGACTCTGCAAGGCAGGCAATACCCTTTTATCCCATTTATAGCAGAGCGTAGCAGTGAAAACGCTCCACCAGGAAGCAGAGGTTGGACCCTAGCCCAAGGATGTTGTGATTCATCTCTGCCAAGGATGGGGGAACTTGCTGAAGGACCTCCCTTAACAGCACCCACCCCAAGCAGATGATACGATTTCCTGGGTAGTTCTTCCATGCAGAGACCTACTGGCCCTATAGACTTCCATAGGGCACGCTTGTATAGCTGTTACTAAAAGGTTGACATGGGTGAGTGTATAAAAGGATGGAAATCAGCAGCTCCTAGACTTGGATGAGTCTGGATGCTGGACTGTGAGTTTGAGGATGGACCCTCTTTGCACCAGGGCTTACACCAGCCTTCGTGGCCCTGGAGCTGGCTGTGGCGGTGAGGGTGGCTGTGCAGGAGGCGGCTCCGTTCCGTGCCCCACTGGAGTGACGTGCTCCTGTGGCTCTTGATAAAGCGACAACAAAGTCCTCAGCAGGAGGAGATGCATTATGGTATCATAGCTTAAATGCCAACCTGCTTGGTGCTCAGGGACTAGTCTTGTTAGCACTAGCTGTGGGACATGGAGAGCCCCCTCCTCCCTCCATGCCCCTGCGAGCGTGCACCGTGAAGGGTTTCACGTAGGAAATAGAGCAGAAGGAATTGAGCATAGCATGTGTTCCTTCTAAAGATAGCACGCTGTAACTTGCGTCAAGGATCCTGCCACACTCGGCATCCACAACAACTCCATCGCCCTCCCTTTGCGACGGGTCTCCCGGCGCGCTGGAAGGACGCCAGACCTGGAGTTCCTGGGACTTTTCTGCCCTGCCGCAGTGGACTAGAAAACGTATACATAGAGCATGAAAATGCCGGCGGTGGTGGTGGCTCGGGTGCTCGCTGGCCACCGGCACTGCAGGTGTGGTTTGGGGGGTCTGCGGCACGCTGCTGTAAAGCGGGGTGCAGAGCACGGGGCTATTTCAGCCTTATCCGAGCCCGGCTGTGGCACCTGCGTCACCGCGCTGATACGCAGCCTCTGCCACAGCAGAGCAGCAACCCAGCCCTGTTTTATGGTCTTGACGTTGGCTGGTGGCCCCGCGTGTCGCTTAACTCAGCTCCAAGGCTACGATAGTACGTCCCCGAGGTGCTTTTATGGGAATAGCTTGATTTCCACGCCTGAGCCCTGTTTTCTCTCGTCGCCCTGGGTATCGGTGTCGTGCCGGGATTCCCTACGCGCAGGGAACCCCGCGGAGGCTGGCTGCAGGCGCCGTCGGGCTACCAGAGCAGATGCAGGATCCGGGCCCAGGATTTCTGCGGGATTGTTCAGCGTGTTAAATCCAACCGTGCTTGCTCGCCTGAAGCTCCTCCATCTGGCATGCGGAGTCTGAGCTCGCCAGGCTGTTGCTGCTGAGAAGGGATGTGGCAAAGGGGATGGGAGCTGGCAGAGGTGTTTGTCTTCAAAGTAAATCTCAAGCCATACAGGTCTTGGGTGGCCGTGTGTAACCCTGCATCTTCGCAGTTGCAACAGCGGAGTATCACAGGGTCTCTCCAGCTATTCAGCACCCTATTTTGCATTAAAATCTGTAGGGTCTGGACTTTTTTGGGGACCTAGCTGTGATTCCTTGTGTCCCTGTGCAAGGTGTTGTGGAAATACATAGTCCCGATGAAGAGCTGGCCCTATGGGGAGGATGGGAGCAGGGGCTGACCCCCCTCTTGCAATTAAAGGGAAGAAACCAGCATCTCGTAGCTCCCCCTCCTATGAAAATCCCCCATAGGCCCTGGTATTGCAGAGCTCTGCCTTCTCCAAACAGCTGGGCCAGCCCCTGCCGGGGCGCGGGATGAGGCTGACAGCTTTGCAGCCATCAAGAAACCAGAAAGAAAGAGGAAAAGACAGACAGTGTACCTGGGAAGAAAGAAAAAAAAATAAAATCACGTCAGGTCACGTTAAAGCAAGAGAATCAGTTGCTGCAGGCCTGAAAGGAAAGCACTGTCTGGGGTGAGGTCTCGTGGGGTTTGAAACTCGTCCAGCCGTGCCTGCAGGAGGAATTTGCATTCTTCGCGTGGCCGCGGACGCGCTGGATGGCGTCTCGCTCTTTCCATTCTGAGAGCCTCGGTGTTGGGGTGGGGAAGGAGCATCCCTTGCTGTGGGTTTCCTCACGGGGGAAGCACGGGTTGGGGTACGGCAGAGAGCAGGAGGTGTTGGAGCACGTGGAGGGGGACTGGAGACATCCCCGGGGCGTCTGCTCCATCAGACAAGTTATTAACCCCATTCTCACGAGCAGCGGTGCTGCACGGGGGTGCTGAGCGTTGCTGGCTTTCCCCACTGAAGTGTGCCACGAAGAAGTGGGGAAGCATCTCGTTATGTCCAACAGCCCCATCTGAACGTATTTCTGGTGGGCTTTGGGTCCCATCCAAGTTAAAATTGAAGCTCTCAGACCCATTTCTCTTGCTCTATGAGGGTGTCACAGCGTTGAGCATTAAATGCGCAGCCAGGTGTAAAGGCAGCAGCCCTGAAACCTTCCCTCAGCTGCCTTCGTCTGCCATAAATTCTCCCCTAGGCTCAAATTTTAGTTGATTACTGGATTTCAGTGTTTATCATCACCTGCCCTCCCAGCCTCTCCCTGTCGGCATCCCAATACCCGCACCTCTGCTTTCTGTCCTGGCTTTATGCTCGGTTGTTTTCTGAATCCAAACATGGTGCAACAAAACTGTGTTTACCAGGGATTAGCTGAGCTGATCCCATAAGCGTGGTTTTACTTAGTTAGCAGAGGCAGGTCAGCGTATAGGGCTTTCTCCTTTGCTGTACCGGGTCTGCCAAAGCGTTTGTGGATCCCCCCTGCGAATGAAAGGACGGGCTGCCGGCGAGACAAGCTTTTTCTTGTTTTTAGGATTATTTTGATGAGGATAAAGAAAACAGTGGAGGTCCCTGTCTGGGCTTCCAGGTTCAATAGCCCCTTTTTTTTACTTTCCTGTCTCCACAACCTCCAATCACTTTGGATTTAATAGAAGAATTATTATTAAAAATAAATACAGCCCCGCTTAACAGAACGGGGTTAGCGCGCTGCTGGGCTGCAGTCCCTGTTGACAGGATTTTTAAGTTTCCTGAAACAACATGTGCTGCTGCTCTAGCACTGTGGGTTTATTGTCTGCTGAGTTTTGCTTCTGTGTTAATAACCCTCCCAAATGCCAGAAGACAAATAACTCCCAGGCAGGAGGGAGCTGAGCACAATGTGTCTTCTCACGGAGGGCTGGTGGGGCGCATACCTTTCCCCTCCGGGAGCTCAGCTGCGTGCCCGGGTGTGGAAGTCGGTGGGGTGGGTAGAAAGGCAAACGGAGCCGCTGGAACAGGGACGGGAGCAGCCACCTCTGAGCTGGGCACTGAGATCTGCCCTCGCCTGGCGAGCGGTTTTGGGTGGAGGTCTCCAGGTGGCCAGACAGAAGTGGTTGAAGACGCTCTGTCATCAGGCAGCGGTGACACCGAGGGGTGATGGAGGTTTGCATGTTACTGGGCACTCGATTCTCTCACTTCTGAGAAATCATCAGCTCTCCCATCCCAAGCACTCCTCCACGCCCCAGGCTGGACGGCATGGGATGGGATGGGATGGGATGGGATGGGATGGGATGGGATGGGATGGGGTGGGATGGGAAGGCTGCTTTCTCCGTGTGTCTGTGATGACTCAGGTTGAAAATGCGAGCGTTGTTCCCGTTGCACAGTGAAACGCGTGACTGCACTCTGATGGGGTGGCCGTCTCCACCTTCTCCCTGATGCTATGTTAACGCCGCTGAAGATTCGGAAAATGAAAAACACCTCTCCAGCAGTTGCACAGCAGCACCTTAAAATAGAGGCGTGCTGGTGCGTCACTCATGCCCCATCACATCTCCCCTGCTGAGATGATGTTGGCCAGGTGCTTGGGTTGGGAATTGATCCTGCTGCGGCATGCGCGATGGAAATGGGGGGAATTCAGCCGTCCTTGTGCAAAGGCAACCGAAAAGAGCAGCTGTAAGCGTGTGCCTTGCTGGGCTGAGAGGTGCCTGTGGTTTAGCGGCAGGGACGTTGAGGTCAAATGCGAGAGATCTGCTCGTGGTTCCTGAGATGACACTGCTGGAGGAAACCTTGTGCCTCAGTTTCCTATCTCCGAAGCAAGGTTAGCACTTTCAATTGTAGCTTTTTGGAAAAAAAGTGGTCTTTCAGTAGGTGCGTAGGCAAGACCTGACACAGTGGGTGGTAGAGCCTGGTGGAGGACTTTTGGGTATGGCGTAAGGGTGGATACACTCCGCTCTACTGGGGTGGGGGTTACCAGCATCAGTCCGCAGAAGAAGAGGTTGTCCCCTTGCGTGCAGGACCGATAAAAGGCCCAGAGGTGTCTCCTTACCGTGCTAAGGATGCATGTTGGATGCTGGCGGTGATGCAGTGCTTTCCAAGCTCTCCAGGAAAGCTCTCCAGGAGTTCTGGGCACATCTTGTGGTCAGCCAGGACCTGTGGCAAGGAGGGACAACTTCTTGCTGTGGGGTCCATGGCAGGAGCCTGGGGCATCCGCTGCAGTCAGTTTGTGCCGTTCGGTGCCCTGTCTTCATCCCAGCGCCAGCCTCGCTACGGAGGACGTGGGTGGTGGGTTTGCTTGTGTGCTGCCCTTCATTTTCCAGCTGTTGCTGGGGAGTTCGCAAGATGTTTTGTTGATCTGGGAGGGGATAAATGGGTTTGGGTGGAGGCTCTGCCACGGCCAGGCTGCCTGATACTGCGTGGCTATCATAGACGTATCACAGATATGGGGGCGAAATCTGAGGCTTGGCCCTGGGTTTCTGCGTCAGGGCTATTCAGCTGCGCTGTTGAACTTTGCAGAAAGGGGTTTTCTCAAAGCCGGTGCCTGGATCTCTCAGGCTTTTGGGAGTGTTGGTTCGAGGCAAGCAGGGCTGGCAATCAACGGTGTCAGCTTCGGTTCATCGCGACTTGCTTAATGGAATTTATAATCAATTTTCTTAACTGCCTTGGGTCTGAATGGCCTCCTAAGGACTTGAACTCTGGAAGTGCCAATTCTCCGAGTGCCCCAGGAAGAACAAAGACTTGTCATTCTCCTAGCAGCTTCCTTCGCAAAGCAAAAAACAAGCCTCCTTCTCCCAGCTGTGACTGTAAAACGAACAAAAAACCAAGGTGCAAAACATTTTGTCCCGAATCTTGTCATTAATGATGTTGGTAGAAATGACAGGCTTTGAATAGATATAAAAGTGGGCTGTTAGGACCCAGAAGGATGCAGCTGGTGCCTTGTACAATGGAAAATAAGCGGGCTGGCAGCAGGCTAGCCGTGGGGTTACCGATGAGACATGAAAGATGGTATCAGCTTCCTTCAGTGTGTCCCTATCAGCTGCTGCAGATGGACATAGGGAGTTTAACCACCTCTAGATAACGTGGAGGTTAAATAGACGTTTCTCTTAAGGGGGGAGCGTTCCTCAAATGGCAATTATGCCTTGGAAGGAACAAAGGCTCGTATCAGTTGGATATTTTTGCAGCGGGGATATTTGCATCTGATTTTAATGCACACAGCTCTCTAAGAGAGTCTGGGTGGGAGCTGAAGGCGTCTGGGGGAAGACTCGGGGAAACCTGTGAGGTTTTCTGCTTTCTGGAAAACATCTCCCTGCTTGTCACACACACCCCACCAGGCACACGAGCAGAACCGAGAGGCGTTGGGGCTCTGCGTGTTGCCTCGGCGAAGGAGATGGGGATCGTGCGTGTAGGGAGGTGTCTAAACGTGCAGGCGAAGGGACCGGGCTGGGTGGCTGTGTGTCTTCGCAGCCTCCCCGAAGACAGACTTCCCGACTCGTGAGTCAGAGAGCCGAGTCCTGTGGCATCTGTATTAAAGCAGAGCTAATCACCAAGGGCAGCAGGTTTTCTGGATGAACTTGTTATGCTCGGCTGAGCTCCTGTCCCTGGGCCCACAAAGGTCGGTCTTCGAGCCTCAGAAGTGAACCTTCCCGTTCACCCAGTGATGGCTAAAAATAGTCTTTTTCCTCTTATTTTCTCTGCATATATTTATGGTTGGGTCAGTCTGAGATGAGGAGTGAAAAGGCCACCCAGGGGATCCTCAGCTCTTCGTCCCTAGCATCGCTCCTGGCTGCCCACCTTTGCCGATGGGGCTGGGAGCTGCTGGGCAGTTTGACCCCCCACAGCTCACACATTTTTTCGCTGTCTCAGAAAACAGGAAAAAAAAAAGGGACATAGGAAATTATGCATCTGAAGCCAGGAGTTTTAACACATCACCTGGGTGTATGCTTGCATGACCGAAAAATTCACAAGCCTAATCCCTGGCTTTCCTAGTCGGGGAGTGCAGGAGAGCCTGTATAGCTGGAGGTCAGCAGAGCAGTATAAATAGAGCAACACAGAGATTATTAGGTAAAATGGAGAGAGTGAGGATTAACACAAGAACCAGAAAGGATTTGGCCACTGCTGAGCTTGCTCTGCTTGGATAATGCAGAGAAGAGGTTCCTGAGAAAAGCAGTGGGATGTATCGAAAGTAATAGGTTCAGCATCAAAGAAAATTGAAGGAGACAAATAGAAATTAAATCAACAGCTTTGGCCAACTGCATTTGTTCTGCCGTTCCACCACCTGGCCCCAGCTGGTGTTAAAATAGGATAAGAAACAAACTCCTCGACCTCGGCTGGCCGAGATCGATTGCCGTGTTTGCTCCAGGACGGTGCCGAGGGCCGTGGTGCAGTCTCTCCCTCGGCTGGCTCGTGGAGATAAAGTTTTCTTCCTAAGCAAAATTACCTTTTTCATTCAAACTCTGCATCTCAAAAAGAATTAATACGACGCTGGGCTAAGCCGTGTGTCTGTGTCTGGTAGGCTCAAGTGCTAAAATACTTGGCAGGGAGATGCTCTTCCTCTTCTCTCCTCCTTTTAAATGGTGACTCCATTTCCATCATGTTTTGAGCTGAGGCCTTAAGATTTGCAGTTCAAAGACTCTCTTCCACAGCAGCTAAGGGGCTCTGTATTGGGAGCGTCTGTAGGATGTGGCTAAATAAACTCAGCCGTGGAATAAAGAGGGAATGGAAAAAGTAGTGGAAATTTTGCACTGATGAGGTGTAACACTGATTTTGCAGATGAGGTGTAACATTAAAGATCTCCAACTCTGCTGCAAACCAGGCTCGATGTGGGAATTACAGGGCCAGAAGTTGTTTTATGATAACCACAATGCAAAGCCTTCCTGCTGGCCTTTAAAGCTGTGTTTTGTACTAACATCGAACCAGATGTGGGCGAGCCCAGATCATTTTCTTAAACTCTTTGTCAAACAAGAATGGATTTAGTCTGTGCTTTGGGGACACAGTTTGGGGGACACGTCCCAAGAAATGGCTAAGCTTAGGCTCTTGGTATTTCAGAGCAGTCTTTTACCAGGAGCAAGAATTTTTAGTAGCGTGAAGCTCTTTTTGGGTGCTTTAATAGCAAGTCAGCCTTTTGGAAGAGCTCATTGCAGAAGACAGTGCCGAAAATGTCGAAAATTGCTGAAAATTTCACCCTTCCTAGTTGAGAGCATCTTGCAGGATGCTCTAAGGAAGCCCAAGGCACCGGCTCGTACGCTGCATGCCACAGCTGGGTCTCCAAACTGTGTCACCTTCCCGCATGGCTCTGGAGGAGGGACAGCTGGAAATAAGGTCAACTTCTTTCCCCAGCAAGGGAGAGGACATCGATTTGTGGGGGTGGTTGGAAGGGTAGGTTCTCCTTAGAAAAGAGCTTATAATCATTTGCACTTAGAGGCTGAACACGTGCAGCTGCGACCTGGCTTCTCTCAAGATCTGGGATTTGGGGAGGATTCAGGGTAAATGCTCAGTACAACATGGAGGAGCTGAAATCTGTCTTGACCAGCCCATCCTTTAACTTAAAAAAACCCCAAACCCACCCGCGGGGGAGCTGACGAACATCCCATCCATCCTTTTCCCTCTGCCTTTCCGAGTGCCTGGGGTGGGCAGACACTCCTTGCCACGCTGAGAGGGACGTCCCCGCCGTGGGTGGCCGCGTCCCCGCCTGCCCCACCGTCCCTGTGCCGTGTGCTGTGGCCGTGTGCCAGGACAGCTGGCCGAGGACATACGGGACACATGGGAGGCTGTTCCAGTAGCTGCACGCAGACCCCCGGGTCACGCCGCCTGTGTCACTCGGCAAAATCAGGAAGCTTAATGAAGTCATGGAGAGATGTGTTGGGTATCTCTGAGTGCAGGATTTGGCCCAGATAATCCATCTGCCAGCAAACATGTTGCAGCACAAACCTCAATAATCAAGAACGCTATATCAGCGTTGGAGCCTCCCTGGAGGCTGCGTGTCCTACATAGCCACAAAATGGCAGGAGGAGGTTATGTGACAACCTATAAACCTGCTCTCGTTCTGGGTGACGCACGGCGACTCGCTGGAACCACAGAAGATGCACCCATCCTGCACTGCCTGGGCTTGGTTTTCAACCAGCAGCACCATCGTGGCCCTGAAACCAGCTGCGTGCGTCCGCGGAGGAGCCGGCTCCTTGGGTCCTGGGGAAGGCAGTCCCTCCTGGATGCAGCTTGCAAAATATGAAGAACCGTCACCGGAGCACATGAATTTCTAATGAAATGCGCCGTCCGCACTTCCCCGTGCCCCAGTTGTCCTGTGTGAACACGCGTGTGCGTGCACACACACGCTCCCTCGCTGGCTTGGGTACCCAAGGTCACCATTTCCCATCCAAACTCTAATCTCGCTGGAGCTGCTCCGGACTCTGCGTTTGCAGTACCTCCCTTAGAGCTGGATGTGAACCAAGTTCTCTGTTTCCCGTGATTTTCCCCTTTGATTTTTTTCCTCTCCACCTTTTCTGGGGATTTCCTAGGAATTGTGGTTTTCTAAATAAATTTATAAGGATGGGCAAACCTGGATGAAATCGGAATACTTCATTGTTGGTTTGACTCCTATGAACTATTTTAGGTAGTGGTATTAAGAACACATTTTGGGGAATGAGCTTCTCTCATCTTCTATTGAGTTGTATCAGATTTTAGAAGAAGCAGAAAAACCCTGCCTTTAGCACAGAAATGTACCTAAGCGTTTTCGGCAAAAAAGAATCATTTTGGGGAAAATGTGGAGCCAGGAAAGCCTTGCTTCTGGGCATTTGATGTAAAGATCCTTATGGATCCAGCTACCCTAATGGGAGATAGGAGCAGGCATATGGACAGCGGGACCTTTAATTTTGCTAAAACTTTGGAAAGCTGCTGTGACTTCAGGGCCAGCTCTTTGGAGACGATGGGGCCCATCCCACCAAAACTTTATATTCCCCATAAAACATTGGTTGTTCTGTCTTAACCGTAACACGCAGCGTAGTGCGGAGGAGGTTTGAGCAGAATATTGTACAAAACAAGACCAGTAGAGGCTGTTGTATTGTTGATGAAATACTAAGAAGAGAATATTTAGGTGCTATATGTTGTAAAATAGACAAAATAGCCTTGTAAAGGATCTTGTAACTTCATCCCTGCACTTTGTAGGATAAATCTTGAACCTCTAAGAACTTATGCATTAATTTGAAAAAATATATGTCTAGGGAAACTTAATGCAACAAGTAGCAGCTTGATTTGTCCCAACGTACACCAAGTCTCCATGAATATTTTTTGCACAATGCTTGACTGCTGTACGAGTTCCTGTGCACCTGCACAGCATCCCTGCAGAGACGCCTTTCAGCCAAAATGATTCCACCATGATACTGGATATGATACTGTTCTTTTCAAGCTCTTTCGTTAAATGTGCATGCACACACAGATCTCCATTTTTTTTCCCCCGAGATCTTCAAAAAAAGCATTGGAGCTGCTGCTGCACGGACCTAATATCTGTATGTGTAGCGGTGGGTGGCAACTTCAGCAGCATTGGGAATATCAGAGGATCCCAAATATTTTTCGTAGTATGATTTACATTATAATACAGAGATTAAGGATTGCACATACCTTTCATGAACCTAGTAGCTTCTTTTTGTCACCCGGTAGCAGCAGCCCTATATGACTGGGGATTACTGCATGGAGCAGCAAGGTTGGAAAATACCTTTGAGCTGGCCTGTGCTGTTAAGCCAGAAGTGGGGATGAGATGTCAGGCTGAGCACAAGGAGCAGGGATTTGGCATTGCCTATGAAAAATTCCCCTCTTAATCGCTAGGAAGGGAGAATAGCAGTTAACGAGGGACCACCTGGAGCAAAGGGATGCTGCAGGAGCATCTTCCTCCCGCGGCGGAGAGGCAGCCCCTGCGCCAGGGATTCCCAGGCTGTCGCTTGGGTCTAAGTTTACTCGGGTGGGCTTTTTTTCTTGTCCCCAAGTAACCCAAGTGCTCCAGCCAAGTTAGAGTTTCCAGCCCTCCCAGCTGTGCCTGTATCCCGCAGGGCACCCGCTTGGCTCTGGTGTGTATTTGGGACCTCTGCAAAGGAACAGGAGGAAAGGGGTGGTCCCAGCCCAGCAAACTCCCCGTAGGCTCATCTTTTGCCCATGAAGTTAGAGGAAAGCAGCCTGTTTGGAGACTCGGAAGAAAGAGAGGCTGTAAACTTGAAGCAGCAGTATCCCAGAAACCCCAGATGACCTGTCCCGTGGATGTAGTAGGCTTTATCAGCCAGGGTCTGCATCATGGCAAGAGTCTCTTCTGCGCTTTCCCACAGCATTAGTCATCCCTCATTATTCGGCTCTGGTTGAGCAAAGCCTTGTCTCTGTCTTTTTTTTTTTTTTTTTTGTTAGCCTGAAAACCTATATTTAAATATGAAGGGGTGGGAGGCATTTTTAATCCCAGCTGGATAATTCCTAAAATGCACAGAGGTAAAGCCTTAGCAGACAGCTGCTATGAGAACGTGCTGTTACGTTTCTCTGCTGCCTTGGTGCGTAAAGCCGGACTTGAGCACAGCTTATGCCAGGCTTTGCCTTGCTCCCTGCCTCTTGGACGGCAGCCGGGTCCTTTCTGCTAAGCTTTGCCATCGTGTGCTGGATTTGTGGCGTCCGCCTGTGCAGGGAGGTTCATGAAGCCTTTCTGGATTTACGTGCTTCGTTTCCACCTCAATCCTGTTGTGGGTGCCCCGTCTCGCCCACGCGACTCAGCTCGTGCCTCTTCCCCCGTCTGTTTTAAGCCCATTAAAGTGCACGATATTTGGGAGGCAGGGAAGTATCGTGGCTCAGCAGAGAGGGACGACAGAGCTGCGGTAGGCTCATGTACCGTGGTGGCAAAGGAGCTTTTATAGGGGTAAGTTCAGGAGAAGAAACTAGTTAGATTTGGGGCTGTTTCTTGAGTAGCAAGAGAGACGAAGACATGATACGGCCAGGGACACCCAACAGTGACCACAGACCAGACCTTGCTTCTCTCAATTGTGAAAGGAGCCAGACGTGAAATAATCTCTGAAATAGAAATACCACACCTGCAATTTTGGTACGAGGGTCCAGAGCCCCAGGAGACTTAAATGCCAGACCCAAGGCCACGAGGAAGGCGGTGGCAGAGGCTTCGAGGCTTCCTCCAGCCTGTTCCCCACCCTCAGCTCATCTTCATCACCGGCTGCCTCTCCATCCCGTTAATTTGAGCTGGGGAGGCTTAGTCTTGCCTTGTAATCTTGATTTGGAGTTTCATTATGAATTACTTGAGTCTCATGTGCCGTTTTAAATTGATTCGTTATGCTAAGTACTTGCCAAATGCATAATGAGGGTCTAAATCGGTCCGTATGTAACAAGGCAGCGATTCAATTATTCCTAACACTCACGCTCTGACAAAAGCCTCGATTATTGCTGTCACTTGCGTTTTGGGACCTTCCCACACACATACACACCCCCCCCAAAATCCGTCGGAGGCACTTCATGGTTTCTAGCACCCGCCCCGTTATTTATTATTATTATTATAAACGTTGCTATTTTTGGCTTCCTCGCACACGAGTGCGGGGCTGGGAGTTTGCCCTGCGGGGATTTGTATTAATGAGAATTGGAGCAGCTTTCGGGGGGGATCGCTGCTCTGTCTCTTCCAATCCATTCACAAAGTCTGTGTGGCAGCTTTTAAAGACCGACAGCAGAAATGAAAATTAATCAAATGAAGGGGCTGTTAGCAACAGCACATCAAAGAGAGCCTGAAAGCCTTCAGACCGACCAGTGAAAAAAGCTTTTATCTGTTTCTAACAAATGTCAAAATCCAGCCACAACCGTGATGGGCTCTAAAGTGCCATTAGGGTGCTGTAAATACTTCTAATCACCACCCTTATCACGTCTTGCCTAGATTTCAGGGCACTCCACGAAGGACAGTCGATACCTGCAGCCCATTTTACAGATGGGGAGACTGAGGCACCATTCCCTGAGGGCATTGCAGAGCCTCGGTGACAGGGATGAGGGGACGCTGGGTTTAGTCCTTTTTCCCCAAAATTGTGTGCATCACCTTGGGAAATAGTCCCAAAGTCATCTGTTTAGTGGACTAATGAATGATGGGCTAAGCCAGACCCAAATGTGGGCACTGAGTCGAGCCTCCTGGCTTTTCCCTGACCCTGATTTGCAGTTTGGGTATCTTTAAATGGTGAAGCAGCCTCCAAAATACAGGTCCAGGAGCTCCTCCTGTCCCTGCTCTGTGGCTTTATCCCTCTCCGTGAGCTGGGCTGGTGGAGGAGGTGGTTGCGGTATTGTTCACATCACATTTGGGGGCCTTCCTGCAAACTTTGGAGCTCAAAAAACCTTTTTACCTCTTTGCTTTGGAGATTCAGATGAGCAGAGAACAGCCTCAGGTCCAAACCTCACTCTCTCCTCCACGCTGCAAAAAGCCGGGAGATGCTCGTAGCCGTAAGCTTTTCTTCCAAGCTTCCTCGTGATGAAATGTCAGCAGAAGGCAGCGCCCCGTCCTCAGTGCCGCGGCTGACACCGGGGCTAGGAGCTACCGTGAATCATCCTCATTAAAAAGCGTTTCCAATTCAGCTTTGCAGAGATGCCTCTCACCGTCTTTGCTGCCATAATGGAGCTATTAAAAGCTCCCGTGTAAGGCAGGCGGCAGACAATAGACGCAGGCAGGTACAGCCTGAAACCCCATTGCAGACAGCACGGGGTAAAAAACACATTTTCTCACGCGTTTCCCATGCCAGGAGCAGGAGAAGGAGGCTGGATCTGCCGGCAGCATCTCCATGGCACAGAGGCTGCTTGCTGGGGATGGAGGGACCCGGCCTTATGGCATAGGGGGTCCTAGGAAGGCTTATCTATAGGTGCTGGTTGTCACCTGAACGTCGTGAATTGGGAAGAAAGGTGTGTGTAGGGTGTGCGTAGGGTCTGTGCGGCCAGCAGAGCTTCTTCAATACCCACCATATCCCCAGACCCACACTATCCACGTGCCCTGGGCTCTGGCATCATTGGGTTCCTGCAGTGCCGAACGTGGTTGTATGTGTTGCGGAAATTGGAGGATTTAGCAGGATTTCCCTGTTAAATTCTGGCTTATGATAACTGTTGAGCAAGGAGGCATCTTTTGGGTTGATTTTTCTCTAACAGGCTCTGCCACCCTCGTGTGTTTCCCAGCCATGAGTCACGTCTCATCCTCTGCTCTTCCCCCTCCCCGAAATCATCAGGCACCTCATGAAGTTTTTGGAAGATAATAACAATAATAATACCTTGTGCAGGGTTTTTGCTGGTTCTGCTCTGCGTGAGGGCTGGAAACACCCTTTGAGTGAAAGGCGAGGGTCTTCCATCGCTGCTGGGCGACAGGAGTTGGGGTCAGCAGGAGAGGGAACCCAGCCCAGACATGACCACGCCTGGCAAGACCATCCGGGCAGCTCTACAGCGTGTCGGGGTACCCAGACATACTCCTCACGATGGACCAAAGGGATGAATCAAAAGCAGAAACAAATCCTGGCAATTAAAAAAAGCATCGCCAAGTTGTCTGTTTATTAGGAGGGGTGTCACATAGCTTTGCTCCCAAGGGGGCAGCTGCAGGACGGTGGCCTGGTGGGGACCCCCGTGACATCTCGGCTCCCTCCCTGCTCCCTCCTTCCCTGGGATGCTGGAAGCTGCCCTGGGGTCCCGCTCCCACCAGCATCTCCATGCTCTGCCTGCACCGGGTTCCCAGCGCTCTCTGGCCAAAATGACTTTACCAGGAGGAAAAGCTGTGAGAAAAAGGCAAAGTCAACTGATTTCTTCTCTCTTGGCTGTTCTGGATCCCATTTTGTGCTTCCCCAAGAGAAGAAGGGGAACAAAGCAGCAGAGAAAGCACAAGATTTGCATTAAAAAAGAAAGCAGGCAGCAGACAAAGAAATAAGGTCAAAGGAGAGACGGGACTTTCAGTCATTTCGGGGAGAATTCTTCTTTTAAGAAGGTCTTCTCAAGTTTCCTCCCCTTTCTTGCTATCTCCAGGCTGTTAATAATTCAGTGATTTATATTTGCAGCAAAACCTTTCATCTCGGGAGTCATTTCTGTTTGTAATGACTTCAGCGAATTAATGGTGGGTACCGCCTTTTGAACCAAACCGAGTTCCTTCGTGGAATTAAACTTTTCCTTGATAGTCACGGCTACCTTTTTTCATGTGTTCTTTTATAACTGAGGTTTCTTGATTATTTTTTTAAGGGGAAGGTTAGAGGAAAGCAATAGCAAGACTCTTCCAGCAATGCTTTTTATGAAGGGTGAGCTGCGAAAGCGAAGCCGGCAGTGAGTCAGCATCCTCTCCTGCCTCTGCCGGCAGCCGAGCTGTTGCTGGGGTTACTGTCACAGGTGACAGAGCGGATCAGCCTTTCTGGTGTCCCCAAGCTGAGCGAGGACCTGCTTTTTCTAATTTATCAAAGAAAAAAAAAAAAAAAGCCAGGCTCCAGGAGGCTCCCCCCATCCAAAGAAAACATCCCCAAATTGCTTATTTTGTCATTTGGGGCTTAGAGAAATGGGAAAGAGGAATGTGGTGGCTTTTACTTTTGCTTGGGAGGTTGCGTAAGAGAAGTCATTTGAGAGAATCTTGCGTTAATTGTTAGCAGATCTCTTTCGTTATTACTAGCTCTTGCCAAAAAGACCGTCGGTCAGCAAAACGAAGGCGGGCTCTGTGGCACCCACGGGTGATCTCCTGGCAGGACTGTGGCACCCATCGCCCAGCATCACGCCCCTTGGTCCCAATGCAAGGGCTTAAGAAGACAAAAAAGCGACTCATCTGCTGCCCCTCACCCCGTTTTCGGTGCTTTCCTCCTTGCAAACGCCCTGCGACAGGAGGGGATTTCTGAGCGGGTTTTCAGGGTTTCTCAGAAACGGGCTGCGCGAGCAGGGGGATCCTGGAGAAGAAGCGCTCTAGCTAAAAAGCAGGAGATCTGCTCAAAACTAAATCACAGGGTTTTGCTGCAGAGCTCGGGCCTTCGAGCTCTCCTGCAGGCTCCCTGTGATGCTGCACAAATTCCTCTGCTCCAAATTTTTGCTGGTTTGGGTTTCCCAGCTAGAAATTAAGCCTTTCCCTAATGGCTGGGAAGCGTTAAGGAGCTCCAGCCTTACCTGCAGGCTTTGCGGATCTACCAGCATCCAGCTGTTACAGCTAAATGCAGATCTACCAGCATCCAGATGTGACAGCCGAACCCAAACAAACGTACTGCCTGTGCCTGCAGACCGCAAGCCCTGTGCAAACGCGTCTGCCCTGCAGAAAATAACCCCCACATAACAAAGTTACAGCGAAGGGAGGGCTTTTTATAACAAACCAGTTCCCAGCACCGGTGATGGAGGGTTAAACTCACCGTGAAGATGGGGAGGACAGACAGAAGAGCCTTCAGGCAGAAGAGAATTTCCCCTGGATCGCCAGCTAGACAGTGAATGATGACAATATTAGCACTTAATGCAGGCTTTTTTGTTGTTGTTTCAAAGCACTGTACAGACATGAACTAATTAACTTAAGCCAGGAAGCCAGGGCTGCAGTAATGTGTTTTGCCTGGTGACCTGTGCAAGTTTTAATTTTCTATTTAGCCGTTTCCTTTGGGACCCAAAGCCCGAGGACCGTGTCGCGGGGGGATGCAGCCCGCTGGAGCATCCTTGTCTTCGTAACGCGGCTCTCTAATTGCAGCCAGGCAGCCGTTGCCCTCTTTCTTTCCATGACTTTATCAAACTCTAATGGAAGTTTGATGGCTTCAGAATAATTATACGACAGTGAGTTTGCTTCTGTGTTAGAAGGCGAAACGCAATGAGCTGCGAAAGGGTTTTCTGTCCCCCCTTGACTCCCCCCTACCCGTCGTGTTCCTCATTTTAACCACCAGCAGTTTCACCTCCGGCAAAAGCTGTTGTGTGATTTCGGTGGAAACCAGAGAGCTTCCTCACTTTGGTTTTTTGGGTTAGCATAGTCTCATGGGGGCTGTAGGTACCCAGAGCTGGGTCAGGCTCCCCCAGTCACGCTAGCCCTTAGGGGACTGGGATGCTCTGGGGGACAAGCCTGGTTCTCCAAGAGCTGGCTTGTCCCCAAGCTGAATATATTGATGGTTACCTTCCTCATGCTGGCTCCTTACTGACAGCAAATTTGCTAAGTGATGGCTCTTCCCCAGCGATGCCAAAGACGTGTCGTTGATGGAAGTTGTGTCCCGCTTGAATACAACGTGATGGCAATGCCTCATCCCTCCTTATTTGCTCCCGGGCTGTGTCAGTCAAACCCGTGCAAGCTCAGGTTCCCTCTCTCTCCTCTCTAACACGATGTTCACTGAACTAGCAAATGAAAAGTCACGGAAAAATTGGGAGGACTGGCGAAAGGCGGAGAAATCCAAGAGGCAAAACACAGTTTGAAAGTCCTTGCCTGCTTTCCAGGCGGCACAGCGGCTGTCACGGGGCTCCTGTGCTCGGGTGAGACAGCTCAGTGCCCCTGATAAATCTCCTCCTTGCCCAGCTCCCGCTGATCTAAGAGCCGGGAGGCCCCGGAGCCTGGTGCCAGGGCAGAGGAGGGTTGGGGCAGCTCCCATCCCAGCTACCCAACACATGAAAAATCACTTCGTTTTTGTGATGCAATTTATTTTTCTGAACATAACTGGCTAAACACTGGGAAAAAGGTGAAGAGTGCGCGTTCTAAAAGGAAACATTTTAGCTTGTACAAGGGATGCTTTGTGGCATAGCGGTGACTTGCAGATTCTCCTGTGCAAAGCAAAATAATATTACTTAAAAACAGAGTTGTTTGTGCAGCTGAAGGGAGTTAGGCACCAATTCACCCTGAATACTTTGAGCATCCTCTGAAAATTCAACCTAAAATACTATTGTGAAGAGACCGATCCTGTATTTTAGGGCAAACTGCTCCGACCACATTCATTTAGACGCGGAGCGGCTGCTGGGTTTGGTTGTAGGGGCTGATATCAAGGGTTTTGGCTGCCGCGGGATGGCATTGCGGTTCGCTCGGCTTCAGGAGGCTGCGGAGGCTGCGCCTTGCCTCGTGCCACCTCGCTGGGTGACTGTCACCAGCCCCAAACAGAAGTGACATCCGCGGAATAAATTATTCAGGGGGCGAGCAGTCACCCCTTGCCTGCGTGATGCTTTTTGCTGCCAGAAATTGGGTTTTTTGCATCTTTACACCGCGGCTGGGTCTGACTCGGCACCGATGCTCTCCCGGCATCACCTCGAGTCCCCGAGGAGTCCCTGGCTTTCCTCCTCCCCGTTGCTGAAACGCAGGTCGTCTGCCACTCCCGCGGACATTTTTACCTTCATAATGAAAACACGGTAACGTTGCCCTGTTGTCTCCCTGGATTTGTGGTTAAATTGCTTTGTCAATGTAATCTTATACCTTAATGACCAAATAATGGCGTGCAACAGGAGCTGCGTAAGAAGTCGCTGGGTATCATTTTGCTGTCATTGTGAAGGCCTTGGAACACGATCCCCATTACAGCGGAATTTGCATTAATGTTGTTTGGCCACCATAATCCCACCCAGTTAATCCCATTTTTAGGATATTAAAATAGGTCTAACTGTATCCTGAGTTGTAACCCCTAGAACCCCGAAGGGCTGGATGGGATTTAGCTCAGGCAGCTCTGTTAAAGCCAACGGAGTCATTGAGTGAAGTCACCGAGCGATGCAGAGCAACTTGGCTGCTCTTTTTTAGCCATCAAATCTTGTTCTTCACTGGCCATTAATACTCTTGCTAAATCCACAGCATTGTGGAAAAAAATATGAAAAATAGCTCCTGTCCGTGCTCAGTTATTTTGGGTTAGCGGTTCAATTTTCACTTCCCCCAATCTGTTAACAGTAATGACTCTTCCCTAAGGATGTGCTGCCTTCGGTAGCTGGACTGCAGCAGTCGGCGAGGATCCCGGGGTGTTCGGGGTCTTATTGTGCTTGGTGCTAAAGAGAGGCAGCAGTTGTCCCTGCGGAGCTCGCAGCGATGCTCTTCACCTGTGCTGAGGGCTAAGCAAGCCGCAGTATTTAGACAGCATTGCATTTTCCTTCCTCTTCCAAATTTCAGTATCTTTCTCATTTTCTGCAACTATGAGCACAGGGAAAGGCTTCTGGTGTAGGATTTAAATAGATTCTAGGTGGGAGGCGAGAAATATTCTCTTAATGTACAGATGAGAAACTGAGGCACAGAGAGATTGAAGGCTTCACTCCACGACTGAGTTACTCCCGGAGTCTGACTGAGACGAGGACGGGAATAGGGACTGTGTGCTCCCGAGCCAGAGCATTGCATCCTTCCTGGGAAATCAGGATGCTTTTCCCATCCCTCCTCCTGCCTCCCTCGGTGGCATCGACGGAGAATTTGTCTTACCCCAGCTGTTCCCCCAGAGGTGGTACCTTCCTCTGGTGCTTTTGTGTCTCGATGAAGAGAGGAGATGGGATGCCTGATTGCTGGGAACGGGGTCCGTGACCCCATCTCGGTGTACGCTGGGATAACAGCACGGCTCTCCTGGAAGGGTGTGAGCCTCGGGGACTGTGGCGATGCTCCCACCTCCTGCCTCCGCAAGGGAGAAGGTGAGGATGGTGGGACTGATCAGTCTGTACAACTTATTCTCCAGTTGCCAAGCAAATAATCATCATTAAATCAGGGGTAATCTGGTGGGGAAGAACCAGTTGAAGGTTACAGGGAGGGCAAGCAGCTGAACCTGGCTGAAACAAGCTAAGCAGAGCAGGGTTAGAGCATCCGTCCATCTGTTTTAGCTGTATAATGTATGTTTTAGCTCTATCATGTATGTTTTAGCTGTATAATGTATGTTTTAGCTGTGTAATGCGTGTTTTAGCTGTATAATGTATGTTTTAGCTGTGTAATGCGCATTTTAGCTGTGTGATGTATGGATTGCTCCAAGTTAATCTTGAAAAGTTGGGTTAATGCTGATGCCAAGGGTCCTCTGCAGTCCTGTCTGCAAAGGTTTCGGGCGATGATTAGCGACCCGAGTGACAACCTCGAGCCTTTACCTGTAATGTTTGTCCACGTTATGGGCGGCAGAGGTGGAGCTCATGGTTCTGAGATGACATGAGAACCCACGCCGGTGAGTTAATACTGCACTGCCTTGAGGTAGCAGCTGGGGCTTTGTGCCCTCCCCGCTGTGGGAGGAGAGACGATACATTTACAGTGCATTAGGGTATGATTGGAACAGCGTTTGCACTGAAAGGTTTCTGATCCTCCGAAATAAAGAACAGCGGATTTGCCCCAGATTTATCAATGGAGGCAGGGTTCCCATTCAGACGTGAGGGAGGGGAGAGCCCGAGGGAGGGGAGAGCGGGTGAGGTCCCGCTCGCTGCGGCAGCCAGGCTGGATGCCGTACCGCTCTGCCCAGCTGCCTGGTGCCAACGGGGGACGAGGAGGATTCCGGTAGGAGAAGGACAACCCCAAAATGCTGCTTGAGAGGCGATGGGGTTCAGCAAGGAGGCAGCAAAACTTCCAGGTGGAAGCAGGGTGCTAAGGCAGCCCCGTGCTGGGGAATAGCTGAGGGTCGGGGTGAAGGTCCTGAGCTGGTTTGTGCAGCCCATGGCCCCCTGGGGGGGGGATGCTGGGGGGTTCCCCTCATGGCCTGGGTCTGGCTGTGGGAAGAGGGAAGCTGTGTGTCCCCTCTGCTGGGAAGTCTGCCCTGAGAAGGCCATTAAAGGAGGAAAAGAGTGATGCTTGCTCTGCTTTTTTGTAGAAACTGCATCTGATGTTATAGGTCAGCCCGTAAATCATTGCACAGGGGGATTTCTTAAATGGCCGTTAGGAATAAAATTAAATTTGTTGAGACCAGATGCATCAGAAGAGCTGGATGAAAAACCAGAGGGAAATTTGCAGAGGGAGGACTGGGACATCTTGTATTAGGCAGAAAAGCCACAGTCTCGAGGAGTGGGTTTGATGCTGCACATTGCACAGCGAGCTCGCAGCTCACAGGAGAGCGCTGGCCGGGTCGGACACCGCAGAGATGTCCCTTCCCCTGGGCTTTTATTCCCCTGCCTCTGCCCTTGTGCTCAGACCTCCTGGTTTTGGGACGTGACCTAGGCCACCTCTGTTGCTGCTTGACGGATGTGGGGCTTGGTGCAGTGCCTGTACGCAGACCCCTCCGGGGAACACGTGCGGGGCTGGTGCCAAGCAGGATGAGATGCTCTTTCTGCATCCCCGATGCTGAACCGAACCTTGGCTGGGGACGCCAAGAGAAGGAAGGAGCTGAGGACTTTGCCGGGGAGGAGGTGATCTGCCCCTCCGGCTGCTCTCTGCCTGCAGCGACGCTGCTCGCCTGGCACAGCTTAATTGGCTTTGATAGGGTTATGTGGGAGCAGCGGAGGAGAAAACAGGGCCAAGAGGCCCCACGGTGCCTGGGGCCACCGGGCTGTAGCCCCTGGTGAAATTCTTTGAGCCAGCTCCATGCCGGACCAAAGCTGCCCAGAGCTCAAGGGTTAATGTCTGCTGCTGTGCTAATGGGGAGTAACAGCTTAACCCTCCTCCTGGTTTTAAGGGAAGGGCTTCTCCCAGCAGCATCCCAAAGGTCTGTGGCTCTCTCGGTAGGGCTGGCACCGATTTCCGAAGAGTTTGCCCCCCGACTGAGATCCAGAGTAAACTGTTGCAATTATGGAAGTTATGCCTTGTTGCCTCCAGCCTTTTGTCATCAATAAATGTTTATGGTTTAAAGCAGCCTTGTTTGTTTGCCTCAGACCAGATGACAGTGATTTATTGGCAGAAATCCTAGCAGAGGAAAGAGATGAGCCAGACAAGTCTTGAAGTGCTACGCACGTGTATGTAGCGAGCAGATGATGGTTATTTCACGATCATGAAACCTGCGGAAAATAGAGCCTCAAACTTGGATGTGAGCAGTTGTTTCCAGGAATTTTTCTCAACCTACAAGCAACATGGGCAGCTCAAGGGTTAACGATGCTCCAGGGCTTTGCTTTCTGCTTTATGTGGGATTTGGGATGGCTGGGAGATGCTGTGTTTTGGAAAGGAGGAGTGGATGCTCTTGCTGGGAGCACGTTGCTGATTAGCACTATTAATTGCTGTAGGGATGATGGGGGAGCAAGACTGGGGACCCCTTGTCCCAACCGCCTCATCCCAGGAGATCTGCAGCCTCGAACAAAACGGGACTCAAAAATGGGGCTTAAAGCCAAGGGTGGAGGTGGCAACAAGGACGTGTGTCCGAGCCTGGGGCAAGGTGACACGGCCCGGAGATGAGCGTCCCTGCGGGTGATCGCGGGTGAATGTCTTCTGATGGCCACGGCGAGCTGCTGGTGTGAAACACCCCTGGACCGGGAGGCTGGTGGAGGTGGAGGCGGAGCGGGCAGCTCGCCCCCAGGCTGTGCTGGGTTAGGTCCCACAGCCAGGTCCAGCTTTTCATCTGCAGGACCTCGCCGAGGCTCATTCCCCCAGGAAACCCCCCGATTTCTTGTGGCAGAGGGGTTTTTGCCCTCTATCAGCGAAGCTGAAGGCGGGTTCGGCTCGCTCAGACCTCATCCGCAGTGTTAATCTGCCATTTACAGTCCGGAGTCAGCTCTTAAACCAATATTTATTGTTGTTTCCCCCCCGAGGTTTGTGTATTTTGTACAGCTTGTTTCTAATGTAAAGTATAAATAAGTTGTTTGATCTTTTCATCTGTTTTTCTCCCTACCTTCTGGAGGCTGTGCTGGTTAAAAATAACCACAGTGATGAGCTAAAGCGGGGCTGGTGGAGAGGTTTTAACCTCCATCGCGGCGGGACCACCCGGCCGGCATGGGAACGGCAGCGTGGTCGCCCTTCTCGCCTCTCCCGCACCCTCGTGGTTGGGCTTTTTGCTGAGCTGGGAACTCCCTGAATTGCCTAAGCCCCGCTCGGCACGTGGCTGGGGATTAAAGCGCTTCTGCTTTTGGGGGGGCTTGGGAAAACGAGGACCCATGGCGGGGCTGGGGGGCACAGCCGGGGGCAGAGAGCAGAGGCTGCCCCTGATGCACATCTCCTGGGGACGGAGCGTTTGCCAGCGCTGGGCTCCTGCAGAGGAGGCTTTCGCCTTAAAAAAAATCCCATTTGACCAAAAATTGAACTATTTGCATAAGGAAATCAATTGAACGGAGAGAAAAAAAAATTCAAAGCCCTTTGGCTTCCTTGCAGGAAAGTCTGAAATGCAGATTTGGGTTCAGACTGAAACTGCCGTGGTCGAGGGCTGGCTCAGCTTCACTCCTCTGTTTATTTTGCTGGGGGGGATGCACACGCGCACACACACGCGTGTGCCAACACACACGTGCACGCACACGCGTGCGCCCACGGCCACATGCACACGCACATGCACACGCTCTTTTTTCTATACAGGAAAAAAAAAAAAGAAAAAAATCCCCAGCACTTTAGCCGAAACGCTGATTCAAAACAACTGTTGGCGGCTCCGGCCGCCGCTGTCTGCTTTCCATTACCCACAGCCCCGCCGCGGCTTGAAACGGTGACTTGAAACAAACAGGCAAACCCCAAAATTAATAATAAAAAATTACAGTTCGCTTTCCCCCGGGGGAAGGGCAGAAAAACTCTTTCTAAGACAGCGGTTCTGCCAGGAAAAAAAAAAAACAAAACCCAACTCTCCCTGCTGTCGCCCCGCACCGAAGGATGCTCCCCGGCGGGGACCCGGCCCCTCGGGTGGCGCGGGGCGGGGGCCGGATCGGGCCCCGGGGCTGGGCTGGGGAGGGGGCCGGCAGCGGGCCGGGGCGGCGGGGCAGGGCCGGGGGTGCTGGTGGGTGGCTCCGGGAGCGGTGACTGAGCGAGGCGGTGCCAGGGCTGGGGGCGGATTTTTTGAGAAGAGCCTCGGCTCTTCAGAGCAGCAGCAGCCGCTGGAGGAGTTGGGCGGCTGTTTCTCCCTCTCCGCCCGGAGGAGGAGGAAGAAGAGGAAGAAGAGGAAGAAGAGGCTTCGGCTGCCGCCTCTCCCATCCTCCCCCCTCCCCTTTCCCCTTCCGCCCCATACCTTTATGGACGAGCGCCGCAGCTTGCTCTACTCTCCGGCTGCCTCCTCCGCCAGCCGGCATCCGCGGGGCGGCTCGACCAGCAGCCACCACAACCTGGGCTACACCGAGCAGCTGCCCCCCGCCGCCCCCCAGCCGGTCCCCGACCAAGAGGAGGAAGAGGGTGAAGAAGGGGAGGAAGGCAGCATGACCGTGGTGGGGAGCGGCGGAGACCCTTTGCTGGAAGAACCACAGCATCCTCATCCTTTGCTCGGGGGGGACCGCTACGATCACCCGCCGACTCCGGCCGCCGTCCCCGCCGGCCAGCCCGCGGGCGGTGGGGAGCACGAGTGCTGCGAGCGGGTGGTGATCAACATCTCGGGGTTGCGGTTCGAGACCCAGCTGAAGACGCTGGCGCAGTTCCCCGACACGCTGCTGGGGGACCCACGCAAGAGGATGCGCTACTTCGACCCCCTCCGCAACGAGTATTTTTTCGACCGTAACCGTCCCAGCTTCGACGCCATCCTCTACTACTACCAGTCGGGTGGGCGCATCCGGCGACCCGTCAACGTCCCCATTGATATCTTCTCCGAGGAGATCCGCTTCTACCAGCTAGGGGAGGAGGCCATGGAGAAGTTTCGGGAGGATGAGGGTTTCATTCGGGAGGAGCAGCGGCCGCTTCCTGACAAGGAGTTTCAACGCCAAGTGTGGCTCCTCTTCGAGTACCCCGAGAGCTCTGGGCCGGCCCGAGGCATTGCCATAGTCTCTGTCCTGGTCATCCTTATCTCTATTGTCATCTTCTGTCTGGAGACCCTGCCTGAATTCAGGGATGACCATGACTATGAGGGAACCGGGGGGACCTTTGGGACAGGCGGTGGCCCTCTCCCACCCGATGTCTTCACCAACTCCTCGTCCTCAGCCACTTCCATGGTGTCGTCCTTCACCGACCCTTTCTTTGTGGTGGAGACTTTGTGCATCATCTGGTTCTCCTTCGAGCTGCTGGTCCGCTTCTTTGCCTGCCCCAGCAAGGCCACCTTCTCCAAGAACATCATGAACATCATTGACATTGTGGCCATCATTCCCTACTTCATCACGCTGGGCACCGAGCTGGCTGAAAGGCAAGGCAACGGCCAGCAAGCCATGTCCTTGGCCATCCTCAGGGTCATCCGGCTGGTCAGGGTCTTCCGTATTTTCAAGCTCTCCCGGCACTCCAAGGGGCTGCAGATCCTGGGGCAGACCCTGAAGGCCAGCATGCGGGAGCTGGGCTTGCTCATCTTCTTCCTCTTCATCGGCGTCATCCTCTTCTCCAGCGCCGTCTACTTCGCAGAAGCCGATGACCCCAGTTCAGGTTTCAGTAGCATCCCTGATGCCTTCTGGTGGGCGGTGGTGACCATGACCACAGTGGGCTACGGGGACATGCACCCCATCACCATCGGGGGCAAGATTGTGGGCTCCCTCTGTGCCATCGCAGGGGTGCTGACCATCGCTCTCCCCGTGCCCGTGATAGTCTCCAATTTCAACTATTTCTACCACCGGGAGACAGAAGGTGAGGAGCAAGCCCAATACATGCACGTCGGGAGCTGCCAGCACCTCTCGTCCAGCGAGGAGATGAGGAAGGCTCGCAGCAATTCCACCCTCAGCAAGTCCGAGTACATGGTGATCGAGGAAGGGGGAATCAACCACAGTGCATTCAAACAGGCTGCCTTTAAGACAGGCAACTGCACAACCACAAACAATCCCAACTGTGTGAACATCAAAAAGATCTTTACGGATGTTTAAAACAACAAAACCAAACAAACAGCAGCAAAATCTGAGGATGCAGTAAAAAACCAATAACAATAATAATGCAAAGTGACTGTGTACTCGGTATTGTGTGGAACATGCACCATCATCGGTCTGTGTGTGCCCTCGTTTTTATACGTTTATTTTTTTAGATCCTTCCTTTCTAAAGATCCAAAAAAAAGGATTTAAAATTCTCCGACGAAGAGGACAGCGAAAGGGTAAAGGGAAGGAAGATGAAGACAAAACACACTCACCGTCGAAACAGGTGTTTGTTCTGCAACGTGTTGCAGGGCTGCTTTTGTTTTCTTGGTTTTGGGGACCTCTCGCTTTGCTCCTGAATTTTCCCCCCCTTCCCTAAGGGCAGCGTGCAGCCGATTTCCCTTCCATCACATAAGCTCACTTGTTGGATTAACAACCCCGGATTGGGTGGGGAGACGAGGAAAACATGTTGCAGAGCGGACTGGAAGGGGGTTGGGAGGAAATAACCATTTAATTTTGCAGAGAGTCTCTGTTACCACATGGTTAAATGATGCTTAATATTGAAACATGTGGTGTGCCGTTACGGGCACATCACAGATTCCCTTGTCTCCCCCGTTAGATCATTTATGAAATTCTAATCTGGTCAGAGACCGAGTGCAATCAATGCTGATTTAAAGAGAAAAAAAAAAAAAAAAGCCCTCATTTTCTATTCTTAATTCCCTTCCCCTGCAACCCTGTGGCATTATTTCATCCAACGTCAAATTTGTGGCTGTGCAGCGGGGCTGTGTGCAGGGAGGAGGGAGGCGAGAGGCAAAATGGAGCGGTTTCAGGAGCCGACGGTGCGCGGGGAGCGATGCCGGCGCGGACCGGGGGATGCAGGATCCGTGATGGGCTCCTCGCCGTGGCCGGGCAGCCTCCCACCCACCCCGCTGGAGACAAAGGGATATTTCCTCCTTGTTTTTGCACCGTGTTTGGGAGAGATGCAGCCACTTAGCGCAAGAAGATTAAAGTGGCGAACACGCCTTCCAGCGGAAGTCACTAATTCGCACCAGAGTGATGCAGTTGCCATGGCAACCCTGGTTTCCTGGGAAACCCCCAAAGGTTGTCATGGCATCCCTTCTCCCATCCCCCTTGGTCCTCGCTCTTCCCGCAAAAAACCTTTCCAGATGGTTCCAGCCCCATCGTCCCGCAGGATACCGCGACTCTGCCCCGCTACGTGACCCCGTCCCGGCACCCCCTTCCCGGGCCACGTCCCCCCCGCGGCTTCCCCCGTGCCGAATAAAGCGCCCGTAGGCAATAAGCACGCCACAAATCCACCTCTCCCTCGCAGAGGAGCTCACACCTTGGCAGTGAAATTTGGGGATGGAGTCTCTCGCCCTGCAAACACAAGCGCCTGCTCCTCCAAGAACGGCCCCGCGCTCCCCCTGCACCGCACGAAGCCCGGCGGTTTCCCCAAACCCAGCGCGAAACGGCACTGAGCTGCCAGCGGGAAAGCTCGGCCGAAAAACCCCGGGCGGCTTTTTGAAACAAGGGGGATACATCTATAAAAAGCAGGATTGAAAAGTGACCAAAACCCCGCCGGGGAAAATACACCGGCTTCATCTTTACGTGTGCACCGGGGGCCACGGGACATCTGATGGGATCAGGTGAGCTTTGCACGGGGCAGGGTTTAATGCATCATAAGGTAACGTTGCTTTTTGGGGACAAACCAAGTGTTTTCCACTACTTAGTCTGATTTTTCAGCTTACTCTGCTGCTCCCAGGTATTTTGTGCCTGTTAGGTAAAGTGGGATAACATCGTATAGTTCCTCTGCTTATATTTGCTTTTCACTTTGCTTTTTAGTGCTGTGCCTAGGAGGAAAACCCTGCTGCTTTTTTTGCAGCTGGATTTCTCCAGTTCTGTGCTAAAAGGGTTGTTTGCAGCGGTTCAACGCTGCCGTCCCACCCCGGCCATCGAAGCAGGCTGAAGGCAGGGCCTGGTGCTCAGCCTCGAGCGCCTCGGCTCCGGCTCTGCTCTGGTTTGCTGGGTTTGGGGTTAAATAAAACCAGATTCTTTTGCGGTAGTGAACTGCACAGGGATGCTCCTCAATACCTCTTAGGACAAAGAGAGGTTTGACTTGCGTGAGTCAGACCTTTCCCAAGTGTGTGGAAAGGGGGAGTTGTCCTGAGCGATGCCGGCCACATTGAAATTGGAGTTTATCTGGGATTTTACCCAGACTGAAAAGGATCAGGGCAGTTTGTAGCACTCTCCCTTAGTCTCGCCTTAGCCCCAGTTAACAAAACCCTTACAACCAGGGAAACCATCAGAGCAGCTTCTTGGCTGATGGTCTGTGACAGCTTTGTTGTAGCTGCTGTAGTTTTCACCAGCTGAGGCTCTCCCAAATGATCTGTATCAGGGAGATGCTCTGGAGGTAACAAACCTGGGATCCTTTGTCCGGGATAACTGGGAGCCCTTGTCCGGGATAACTGGGAACACCCCAGTGTGCAGCCCCGGCAGCTGCAGGCAGGCTGAAACGTCATTTCTGCCTACCAGCTCTCAGTTTTTATTGTTATTAAAGCTTTGCCGTGCGCCTATTCCTAAAAGGACGATTTGAGTTTAAAAGGAGGGGAAACAGTCCCATTGGGAGAGTTTGCAGATGGGTTTCGTGTCTGCGTTCTCCCCGTGGCACCTGCACGGGGTATGGAAACCACACGTTCTTCTGGAAATGACACAGTACGATTTTCGGTTTCTCTGCCATCTAAACGAAGCAGGTTGTTAGTTTGCTTTCCTGACTACTCCCTACCTTATTTTGCACGGGCAGAATAATTTCAAATGGATTTTATGGACAGTAAAAGATGCTGTATGGGAGAGGTGGCAAGGAAACCACTTCATCCACTGGAGTAAAAGGCAGTTTTGCTCCAGTACCGAATGGTATCGCTGAAAAATATAAAAGCATTGCTGCTCTGTCTTTAAGATACACCCAAAAAACTGGAAGTGGAAAAACAGGGAAACCCTTTCGATGCTCTGCCCCATTTCTGTCTGCGTCTTCCCTCTGCGCTGTCTCCTTAGGTACCGTGCAGCGAGATAAATGCTGTCTGATGTTGTGCGGGTTGACGGCGTCTCTTAAACCGGCCGCCGCTTGCGTTGTGCCAGGAATCGGAGAGATCGCTGAAAGATTGCTCCCTTTGCAGCCAGCTGCTTATTTAACTTGCTTTGCTCTCTTGCAATGTGCCTCCTGTTAGGACTTAGGACTGTTTTAACAGTCACTCGGGAGTTAAAGATGAGCTTCAGCCTTTGCATCGCGTTGGGCTCGACCGTTTCTAATGTGCTTAGATGGGGCAGCATTAGGAGATTAGTATTAGCGGAGCTGCCTGCCTGCTGCCTGGCAGCCTGCTGCAAAGCCTTCCCAAGGCAAGGCGAAGGGCTTGCCTAGACTCGGCTTATTACATTAAATGGAGGAAAGTGCGTTACTGAAAGCTGCTGGCTGACATTTAACATCACACAGAAAGCGAGCAGGGGAAAGGCTGCCTCCCTAGGTAGTCCCCGGCGTGGACTCCCCAGCTTGTCGTCTGCATGTGTGGCGTGGCAGGGATGCTCTCGGCAATGTCCTCCTCCTCCCCTGCCCTTCGTACCCGTCATCTGCGAGACTAAGTGGCACTGCTGGCGCCAAAGGATGGGAGCAAGGACGGGAGCAGGCAGCTCCTGCTCCGGGGCCGCAGCCCTGGGAGGCCGTAGCTGCCTCCCCGGCTGCTTTATGTATTTGGTTTATATAGGGGCACTGGGTGATATAGAGCCTTGTACAGCCTCCTACCTCATTTCCCAGGCTCCTTCCCCTTTCCCCTCCCTTTTCCCTTCCCCTTCCCCTTCCCCTTCCCCTTCCCCTTCCCCTTCCCCTTTCCCTTCCCCTTCCCCTTTCCCTCTGCTTGTATTTTAGGACCCATTCCCTCCCCTGTTTCAGCCCTGGATGCCACCTCGAAACATCCTTGGTACAGGGGGACACAGAGGACACGCAGCAACCCCAGCCCTGGCCCCTCCGCTGGGTACTTTGACGCCGGTCACCTTTTTCTCCGGCTCATTTGCCCTTTTTTTGTGTGTTTTCAGGCCTGAACTCTTCTAACAAGGTTCTGTTGTTCTCCAGCACAATGGATGCCCTTCAGGTGCTTGGGGTGGCCAGAGGAGCGGAGCAGTATCCATCCCACCCCGCGCGTGAACACAAACAAGGGCTGGGGATATTTCTTTCCTCCAGGAGGGTTAAATTTCTTCCCAGGCAATTGTTCCTGCTCCATCAGTTGACAAAAGGAGTTGGTTTTCGTTTTTAATCCCCAGTTTACGGCCAGTTAAGTGGAGGCAAGGGGCAGACAAGCGGCTGCCCCAGCAGAAGGGAGGGAGCCAGGCAGAGCTCATCGGCTGCGCGGGGCCTCTCCCGGCAGAGCCGTAGCACAGGGAAAGGGTCTCTTGCAGTGGTTGGTGTGGAGGAAGAGCGGTCTGCATGAAATCTGTTTAATTGTGTAGTTTGGAGCCCTCTTCCTGCCAGGCTTTTAAAATATGCATATCTTGATGGGAGCACATGGAGGCTCCCATCACAGCCTGATGGAAGGCAGGGCCTTTTTTTTCCATTTTTAAATGCTTTAACAAGCGATCTCTGGGTAGGCTGCAAACCTGCGAGTGCAAACAGACAGATCGGATTTAAATGCGACTCATTTTGCCCTTTGGTCTCAATTGCTGCGTGTACCGGGAAGGAGAGCTCAGAGCACCGCCATCCTCGTGCAAAGGCAGTCGTATGGGCGATGGGTGCAGAGAAACAAGGACTTTCTGGACATTATAGGATGCTGCGGGCAGGGCAATATCCTATAAATTGTCTCCGTCACTGCTACGGAGCCGGTACTGCTCTTCAGCACCCTTCCCTACACCCATAGTCTGCACCCATAGTCTGAACGGGGTGCTTGGCTTGACTTTGGGGGTGTCGTAGAGCTGGAGGATGTGTTAAGGACGGGAGGCTGCTGCCTTTCCCGTCTCTCTGAGTGCTGTTTGCATGGCAGAGGCTGCACTAACACAGCACCCGCTGGGGCCGGGCGAGCCCGATGGGTGCTGGGCTGTGGGTGCTGGGTGGCCTGAGCCCTCTCCCAGTGCCAGCGGTGGGAGTCAGGCGTCGAGCAGCGAGGGCTGGAGCGATGCGCTTCGCCGGCAGGAGGGTTTCCTTGGAAACGGCCGCGGGACCGCGGCCATCACCGCTCTGATGGGGACATTTTGGGGATGTTTTGGGGTGGGTGCCCCGAGGTGCCTCATCCCGGCCGGGAATCGCTTCTCCGGCAGTGGGAGGGTTTTGGCTTCGTTTTGGGGGGTGGTGATATGGGGTTTTCTTAGGGCAGAAATAGGGCTGGCGTGAGGAGGGGGTACAGCCCCGCCGTAGGGCAGAGCCGCCGCACGGCAGGGGCCATGGTTGCTGCTGGGGGGGCCCTGCAGAGCAGCCCCAGCCCCGTCTCCGCAGCATCTGGCTCTTGCCCCAGCCGAAGCTCTCCCGGCTCCGCTGTGGTCGAGTCCGGGACACAATCGAGACCTTTTACTCCCGACCTTGGCTTCCCGAACAGGAAAATGAGTAATGGTGTCTCCGTCAAAGCGATATTCATCCCACCTGACGGGACGGGTGTTTGCTGCTTGGCGCTGGGAAGGCGTCAGGGCTCCTGCTTTTTGTCACTGGCAAAACCGAATCCCATTTTTTGCTCCTGAGAACCGTCCTCTGTGCGGGAGAGGGATGTGTGCAGGGTCCCACGCTGCTCTTGTAGCTGGAGGCTTTTTATCCCTGCTGCTGGCAAAACTCAGCTAAAAATGCTCAGAGAAAATCCCCTATGAGCCCCCGTGTGCTTTTCCTTCCACAAATAAGGTGCTGCTTTATGAGACCCCCAGGTTTCACGGGCCGTTTTTGTCTCATCATCGCTCAGAGCCTGACTTTTCGGCGCTGAGGATGCTCTGCAGCAGGGCAGGGAACCCTTCACGCATGAACCTCCCCCCAGGGCACCGTCAGTTTTCTCCTTCTTATGAACCAGGACATGCTCAAGTGAATTAAAACCTGTCTCCTGTCTCATTCAGCTCGTCACTCGGGTTGGGAGTAGCTAAAATACTTCCCGACCGCTGATTTTCCCCTACTCATAACGGGAATAGTCTTTACCCAGCCGCGCTGCACACTAATACTGAGACCCCCAGCTCAGCGACGCAGGCGGCAGCACACGCTGCTGGGTTTGTTTAGGAATGATTCATTTCCTTAAGATTTGTAATTCAGATGCTTTTCTGAGCATGTTTCAGCTCTGTCATGTCTGTTGCTTTTCTACGGTTGTTGCACTTCATTTTTAGCATCTTTAGCACATACTGGGTGGGAAGACTTGGTTTGGATGGGCGGCTCGCACGACTGGATTAGCGAGCGGCTATCTCCGCTCTCGCTGGCAAGGATGCAGAGTGCAGTCAGCTTTCTGATGCTGACCAGCACCAGCTGATTCGCTTTGCTTTGCTTCCTCCAGAGGACCGTCATGGGTAGATACAGAAAATCCTTTGGGATTGTGTCACGTTCGATCGGCGGCGGAAGCACTGAAAGCTCGGCCTCGGCCGGGGGAGCGGGGTCTGTGCTCGGGGTCTTGCTCTGACGGGAAGCTAAAGATTGCAACGGAGCACGGCCAGGATGAACACGCGCTTTGCAAAGTGCTTTCTGCATTTGCAGAGAGCTGTGTTTGCCGTTCGACTTGGTTGCAGTAGAGGAGCTGAGGGCAGCGCAGGGTGATGCTGTGCTGCTCGGGGGGATTTTGGCATGGAGTTGGGCCGTGACAACGCGCATCCCTGCATCCCGGGCCTGGAGGATGGGAGCACTGCGGCGTTGGCTGGGTGTTTGCTGGCGGCCTGCTGGGTGCCTTTGGGCAGGTCAGCTCCTCCGGGCCTCAGTTTCCCCATCTGTAAATGAGACCGAGCGGCTTCATTAAGTGTTCGCAGTGAAACACGCTGGGGAAGGAAGAGGCAGTTTTGAAGCACAGAGCAAGAAGTAAAGAATCCTCCAAAGGCTGCATGGAGTTCAGCTTGCTTGAAGCTTGCAGAGCCTGCAAACCTGCCGTCCGATACCCCATTACCTGCAGTTATTTCCCCCAGCCCGAGGGGAGCCCAGGGTTTCCCACAGCTTCCCAGCGACGCCAGCTCTGCCCTCCGGCTCCCCATCCCATAACCACCCTCCTCTCCTCCCGTTTCTTCTCTCTGCATCTTTGAACTTGCTCTTCCATCCTTAGGGCCCATTTCTCCTGAAACCTCGGCGCATTTATAGTCGAAATCCTACTTCTCCCTCCTCGCTGGTCTCTGCGTGGAGCTGCCACCGTGGCTCAGTAACGATTTGAACCTCAGGCTGTTGCAGCAGGTCAAAACCGAGACATAAAAAGTTTGGGCTTAAAATGAACCTGCCTGCTGCAAATTGGAGCTTGCAGGAGGGATGTGAAAGGAATTTGCTGTGAGCTGGGTGTAGCATTGCAGGCTGGAGGGGTTTCCTACCCCCGTGTGTGCATCGGTGGATGCTGGCACCCAGCGCTTGTGCTGAAGGATGTTCTGCACTTCAGAAACCTCCGCGTTAGAGGAGGAAATCTTTCTCCTGCCTCTGAAACAAGCCTGGTCTGTTCTCTCCTGGGGCTGGAAAACTTTCAGCAAGGTCTCTCCCATCCTGGCTGCAAAATGCTCTGAGAAAACGAAGTAGGCACAAGGAGACGCGGACCAGCGAACGCGACCTGGGTTCGGCTGGTTTTCTGGCTCGTGATATCTCCTGGGAATTGGCTTTATTGCTCCATTTTCTTAACCAAGCTGTCATGCAGCTCCCTTAGAGGAGAGCATTACACAAGCATTTACCTTTATCAGCTAAACATGGAACTCGGTAAGACGAGATATCGAGTTAATATGGTAAGATCTGTTTTCTCTAACCCTGCGTTGATTGGCATCAATTATATCTTCCTCTTTAATTCTGTATTAAGACTCTCAGCCATTCCAGCATATTGTTTGGGATCAGCGACAGATGGCCAGACCCATCATTTTGCAGGTCACTTTGTTTATCCCTTAAAAAATTGGCCCAACAGGAGCTATTTTCCAGTCCTCTGGATTTTCACCAGGTCCAGGGCTCAAGAGATACTCAATACTTGCAGTCTCACGAGCTGCTTCGCCGGCTCCGAATGCCTGGATACAAGTTATTTGGCTCAGCTGATTTAAAAACATCTAATTTTTGTGGCTGCTGTTTAATATCCTCTGTTTCTCTTGGAGTGGAGTGGATTTCATCACCCCGTATGATGGGAATACATCTGGATCCCCTCAGGAGCTGGAGCAGCAATATCTCCTGAATGCTCCTGACTTCTCACTCCCACTGCTGCTCTTGCTGAATTCGGTGAAATAACGTCATCGTCAGGCTGGGGATTCGGGGTTTCTTTCTCCAAGGGCAAGGATACAGCCTGAAAAGGCACCAGGGTATCCTCAAGCACTGAACTATTTGCCCGGTTTGAGAAAATTGTTATTTACCCCTTAATCTGCAGAGCCCCAGCTCTGCCGTCCCCTTCTCGGCCAAACCAACGGTATTTCCCGGGCCGTGCCGGGCTGAAGGTGCTATTTGGGTTTTATTTGTGTAATACTCCAGCAGTGCTTGAGGATCCCAGCAGTTTGACCATTGCTTTGCAAAAAAGCAGGAGCCCTTCCCTGCTGGCAGGTGGGAGGGGGGTGTAATCCCCTCCCAGCAAGCCCAGTCCAATAAAGCATAAACCCCAGTTAGCTTTAAGCCCATGAATAGTCCTTCTGGCACTTCACGATAAGCCAGTGCTTGAATAACCGGCTGGTCTGAGACGCTTGCAAGGAGCACTAAGCCCCTCTGGGAGCTTATTTTCCCCGAGGGCCGCGCTGCCTTGCAAGGGGATCTTTGCTTCTTGCGGGAAATCCCACCTCTCTCCTTTCTCTGCCTGCTTTTAGCATCCCCGCAACATCATCCCCGCAACATCATCCCTCCAACATCATCCCTCCAACATCATCCCCGCAACATCATCCCCGCAACATCATCCCTCCAACATCATCCCCACAACATCATCCCTCCAACATCATCCCTCCAACATCATCCCCGCAACATCATCCCCGCAACATCATCCCTCCAACATCATCCCCGCAACATCATCCCCGCAACATCATCCCTCCAACATCATCCCTCCAACATCATCCCCACAACATCATCCCCGCAACATCATCCCTGCAACACCATCCCTCCAACATCATCCCTCCAACATCATCCCCGCAACATCATCCCTGCAACATCATCCCTCCAACATCATCCCCGCAACATCATCCCTCCAACATCATCCCCACAACATCATCCCCGCAACATCATCCCCGCAACATCATCCCTCCAACATCATCCCCGCAACATCATCCCTCCAACATCATCCCTCCAACATCATCCCCACAACATCATCCCCACAACATCATCCCTCCAACATCCAGAGAGCGGGTCTCGCCCTCCTCGGTGCATGGATCCTGTCCCCTCTCGCATATCTCCATCCTGACTCTCCCTTTGGGGAAAACAGGCTCATTTTTGGGGATGAGCTGGGATAGATCCCGGTGCGTTAGGCTGGGCTCTGAACTACGAATACAGATCCTTCCTACCCTTGTCTCATCACCGGCTGCTAATGAAGCACCCGGCTCACGTGGTCTGATTTGGTGGTGGTGCTCATCTTATCACTGTGCACCACACGCTGGTTTTAATATAGTTAATGAACCTTGCTATAGGAAGCTTTACTAATTTCCACTTGAAAAATCACGGCAAAAGGTCCAGAATTTGGGGGTGTGACTCCCCCTGACTTACGCAGGGTTTAAACCCTCGGGAAATTTGGCCGTGCCCCATCCGCAGGCGGGCGCAGAGCCCGGGATGCGGCGCGGCAGGAGGTGGGATGCTCCGATTGCTGCAGTAGGAACTGAAGGCAGAGCATACGATTTCTGAAAACGGGAAGGATATAAGCAGCCACGTCAAGTTGCTAAGAGTTTCAGTGTCTTAAAGACAGAGCAGAGCATCTCATCTTTAATAAAAATATGAGTCGGGATGAGTCCCTTCGTGCCGTGGGGTTATTAGGCTTCAAAGCCGACCTGTTGCAGGACTAACTGGGTTTATGCACTCCGGAGGCTCGGCAGCTCCGGCACCGCAGAGGTTGGGGGATTTTTTTTTGCCCTTTGCTAGACATCTCCAGCCCTGCATCAGAACGGGGTCTCAGGCTTGAGCTCTGCGGGAGCGACTCCGTGGTCGGAGCACGGGGCGTCGGATCGGCCCCGGCTCCTGCCATCCCCTCTATCAGGTTTGTAAGATCGAGCAATTACTTAATATCTTGTGAATCACATCGGGTCGGAACAAACCCGGCTTGATTAAGATAAAAACACAATGAGGAAAACCCATTTTGCGCTAATTATTCTGGATTGGATTTGGAATTTGCCATTAATGTGAGATAATCATTAATAACCGGCATATATTTAATGAATCTGTTTTCTATTTTTAGCTCACTTTAGACTGTGCTGCATTTAGTCCGTTAAACAATTTTAAGTAGCAAATTTTCACTTTTTTGTTTGTGGGGAAGGAGGATGTGTAGTTGTCGGAGGGGACTGATGTGCAACGTTTATTCTACTTTGCCTTGAAAAAAAATAATAACCTGTTGCTTGTTTTCCAAACCAAGCTGTGCATAAAAGCGGTTCTTTGCTCTGCCCAACAGATACCAGAAGAAGTTGCAAAATTAAGACCTTCAGGACTGCGTTGAGAAATAAAACGTCTCCAAGGAAATGGCAAACATCGCAGACGCGATGACTGATGCTGCTGTGGACCCGACCGATGGAGGGTCTGTCCTCCCCAGTTAAACCCATTTCATATTTCATATATATATATGGAATATCTGCCACGTTTTCTGTGTTTTCTAACAAGTGCATTATGTAGAAGGGAACATCTTTGCAGCCAGAAGATTATCTTCAAATCATGTGCAATATAATGAGACTGAACAAAGCCAGGAAAAAGGAGGAGGGGAGGTAGAAATCATTTGGACATTATTTCAGTCTTTTTTTATTTTAAAAAAATCTCTCTCGAAAGATTAAGCAAGAAAGAAAACATTAACCAGAGCTGCTAATAAGCAATCCAAGTGTTTTGCTGGGGGTGGGAGGGAGATGGGGGAAATTCGGTTGCTCTCACTGTTCCCTGTCGAAGGACACGGGCTGTTTTCGGCGCCGGGACATGAATAAGTTCTGTTCCATTTTTCTGACTTTCCAGTAAATGCTCTTTATGAGCAGGTATGCGCTGTACCAAAGGCTGTGATTTAAGTCCTTATTAAGAAAGTCACATCGCCGCCGACGCTGAGGAAAACAACATCAAACAGTCAACAAGTTGTGCCTTGCTTTCAGGATCACTCCATGAAAAACTAAGGGAAAAATGGACTTTCCAGGGGTGGAAAAGGCATAAAACCCAGTCCTGGCTGGTCGTGCCCCTGCTTCATTTCATGAGAGCCCGTGCGCCCTTCTCGCTGTTTGACAGCACTTCAGTCCCGAGGGAATATTATAGCATTGTGTTGCTAATACTATAACAACCGGGAAGTCCGTCGCTCCTTTGCCCGTCGCTGTTTCATTTTGCAACCTGTTTTTTTTTTTTTTTTGTGGCAGGTTAAGAGCTGTGGGTTGCCTGCATTGGGCTGCGACGCTGTTGAAGTTGGAGTCTGTGTAACCTCACTGCATTTCCTAGGATCGCGTGGGTAAATAGCAGCCCAGTGCAATGGGGTAAATGGTCTGCGAAGGGATAAATGCCAACGGCAAAGGGGGTGATGCTTCTGCCTTCCCCTTCTCGCCTCAGCCTCATCCCCCTCGGCACGCTGCCTCCATCCCAGCTTTGAGACTAAAACCCGCCCGGCACACACTCCGTCGGAGGAGCAAGGCGATAATTCGGAACAGCATTGGATTTCTGGGCGAAAATAATGTCGGTGGGACTCAGGCGAGCACGGGAACCTCTGCGTCTGCATTGCCATAGTTCACCGGGGATGGTTCGGGGAACGTTAATTTGGACTGGACCAAACAAAGTGAGCTGGAGCTTGCTCCGAAGCAGAGGATGCTCAAGGGGAGGTAACGGGAGACAAAATCTTTAGGCATGTGAAGCAGACTCTTGAATTCATGCCGCGGATTGCTTTGGGTCCGTGTCCAAGGACAAGCCTTGAGGTCCCCACCGGGTACCTGGCAAATGGAGCAAGGACCACTCTGCCTGGAGGGCAGCACCAAAACCTGGATCCTTCACCGGGCGGAGCTGTTCACCTGCATTGCAAACGAGATCCCGGGCAGGAGATGGGGAACACATGTGGGGTGCTTCGAGGCACAACCCAAGGGAGGATGCACTTAAAAGTAAAGCCCCTACCTGGAAGAAAGGCTCTGAAATGGGAAAGTTTGGGGGAATATTTGTGGCAAAGCAACCGGCTATCTGCATCACGTATTTCTCCTTGCAGAAGAGCTTTGAAGATGAACCCAGGTGGGTTTCTGAGCCGTCGTTCAGGGCTGGGATTGCTCCGGACCTGTGTGTAGTTCAGCAGAAGAAGTCATCCTCCTTTCTGGCTGTCTGAGCCCCGCATGCGAACTTCAGCTGAAATTAGGACTGAGAAATTCCCTCAAACGGTGGGGAAATGATGTGGTTCTTAAAGGAGTGAGTCGACTTTGGTGAGGTTGCGTTTACTTTGTTTGGTTTTTAAACATGGATAATTTCTTGGCTTGAATTCCTCCTCCTGTCATGGCATACGCATCATTGGTGATGGAGACCTTGTTCATGGGAGCGGGGCTTGGGGGTCCCAAAGACAGAAGTCTCTGGGGCTCTGCCTAAGTGCAGGCTGGGGAGAATGGGCTGAGATGGTGAGAAAAGAAACAAAACTGAAAAACCCAGCAGTTTTAGTCAAAGCTGCGTTGCTCGCCTTGGGGAATGAAGAGGAAATATGGATCTGGCCCTTAGTGGGACATTGCTCCTTGGGCTTGTTTGCGTTGATTCCCAGCATGGTAGAAGCCCTGTGGCCACTGGAGCTGTGGATAAATGAATTAGAAGGAGCTGGTGCTGCTGGCACCTGGTTTTATCATGGCTTTTGCAGCACGAGGTGCAGAGGGAGGTGGGTTGGGGACCAGGACTGCTGGAAGAGCCCGAGGAGCAGGTCCCCGAGCCCAGGGAGATGAGCTGGGGGTGCCAAGGCTCGGCAGAGGGATGCCGGGGAATCACAGAGGTGAAGCACCCTGCAGCGTGAAATCAATCCGGTGTGAAAGCCGTCTGCACAAATTAACGCTAATTGGAGCGGTGGCTCTCATTAACGTTGCGTTTGGCCGTGCCCTGCCCTGAGGGCAGCCCGCGGGGGGGTCGGGAGAGGGAGCTTCTCCATGGGATCCTCCAGCAAATTGCTCTGCTGGCAAATCCCCGGGGATCTGGCAGTAACCACGGCGCTTCCGCAGCCAGAGTGGCCTGAGGATGGGCTTGCAGAGCTTTTTGTCTCGTGGCCGACTGTGTCTCAATGTGGCACAGCCAAAACCCATCTCACCGTCGTCCTTCCCCGTCTCCTGCAGAGGGGAGCTCTGCCCCCCCAGGCTGTCTCATCCTGCAGCTCCCCAGCACCAAAATTAATTAATGCTCAGACCATAAAAAGTCTGAGACCTTAAAAATACCTTAAAAAGTCCCCTTAAAAAGAGCGTAAATAGTCCCCAGTGTTTGGGGAGTGAGGGCTGAGCCTGTTTCCATCACCGGGAACCCCAACTAACTGAGCACTGGTCTCTTCCCCGTTGCCATCCATGGAGCTGCTGGCAGGCTGAGGGAGATGGGGCTGGGCTTTTTGGGGAGATCTCACCTCCAAAACCACTTAGCTGCAAAATATATTTGATTGCAGCCTTCCCTGCAGCGTGACGGGTTCGTAGCATGCTCTTGAGGCTGCAAAGGAGCTTGAACAAAAGCTTTAGCAACTCTGAAACCTTGGGGGACTGACCCAGAAAGCACTTCTCTACCACGCTGGTGGTTTTGGGCTGCCAGCAGCCAAAGCACCCACTGAAGGTCTGGTCCAGCATCCCCCCACGCCTGCAGGCAGCCCCGGGTCGCCCGCAGGGATAACGGCACGTTAACAGGAGGAGAACTGATCTTCTGGATTGCAACACAGACCTGGATCTTGGGAAGCCCTGGTCCCAAAGGTGTTAAATTTAGTTTCTTTTGGAACATGATCTAGTAGCCCTTAAAATGGGGGATAGAATGTATCAGTACTAAAGTTATTTTTATTTTTCACCGGTGTTACGGAGAGCTTTTTTATGGCATGTGTGTACGTAACATAATTATACCTCGTCTGTTTTCAACAGCCACTTTGTTAAAGCGTCTCTCTGTTGTGGTTCAAAGCGTGTATTTTGACGAGCAAAATGATGGGAAAAACCAGATCCCTTCGCCCATTTGGGTTGGTGGGTCCCGGTGGGTCCCAGCGGTCCCGCTCCCGGCAGCAGAAATGCCCCGTTCCCGGAGCGGAGCTCAGCCCGTGGCCACCGGCCGCTCCGCTCCTCCCATCCAGCACCAAACCCACCCCACGGACATCTCACCCCGATGACAATCTTGCCAAATTTCAACCTCTTCTCGATATTGTACATACTGGCGTTGACGACGTTGCTCCATGCTGTTGGGTTTCTTTTGCTTGGTCGCTGAGCCAGCTAATTGTTAATGTGCTTTTTCAAAATAATCGAGAGTTTGATAGTCTTTAACTGTCAGTCCAGTATATTAATGTGTGTTGCCACGACTCTGACGCTAGCCTTGTGCGTTTTAAAGATAACCATCGTATCAGGACAGCCGTGTTGAGATGTCATTTGGAGCGGAGGGCTGGATTTGGTAAGGGAAGACAAATTAAAAATGTATCCAGTCGATTAAAAAAACAAAAAAGGGAGCGATTTAATGATGGCTGACATCAAGAGAAGATCCAAAAAATAGCGTGCATTGATTCCCATAATCATCCGAACGCAGGCTGCTCATCTTTATTCATAGCCCTTCAAAGCCGCGCGCTGAGATGCCGAGAGCACCTCTGAGATGCCGTGCATTAGACGTGCTCTTTAGACGCTGAACACGTAGACGTTTCTCCTCTGTGCCTGGCACAGCTGCCATCTCCGGCAAATGCTGTACGCCGTCCCTTCCCCCTTTTAATTTTAGGGTGCTACTAAAGAGATGAGAGCTCTGCCGTTGGGTCCATCCTCTGGGTAGGCAGGAAAATCAGATCGAGGGAGCTGGGCTGGTACAGACTCACATAAAGCCACTTGTTTTCAGAACAAGTTTTAAGATGTTTTAAGAAGGCAGCAAAACGAGAAAGCAAAATATCTCGTGAAGTGTTTAAGGGCACTGACGAAGGCTCGGTGGGCACAGCAGGTGGGACGGGGCTTAGCGGCGTGGCTGGAGAAGGCTTTCAGAGACACCGTACAACGGGCTGCTTTGCTTGCCCCCCTAGATTTGGGGGAAAAATCAGGATTCCTGCGGTCCCATCCTGGCCTCCAGCCTCTTTCCACAGGTGCTGGTGACAAATCTTGCAATATTAATGTCTCAGAAACCAACCTTTGAGCACCCCAGAGGGCGCAGAAGGCTTTAATTACGCACACGCTTGGACGTTTTCTGAGACAGATGTTCAAATGCTGTTATTGCTACGGAATCCTTTTGGAATTAAGGAATTCATGGGATAGCATTTTTCTCCCCCGAAAAGCTTGGGGAGCTGGCATGCTCCCCACTCTCTTGCTTTTCTTTCCATTGCACAGAGTCAGCTGGAAAGGCGGCCCTTGAGCTGAGCCTAAAGCCAAGTGGGTGAACTGAATTACCCAGCCCCGTAATCCCCATGTTTTCACCCACCAGCCTCACGTACAGGTAAATGATGTTTCTTTTTCACATTTTTTTCTGCCTTCTCCAAGATGACATCATCAGTGCATCTTTAAAACGATTGGTCTGAGGTGCTGCTGTCACCGCCTGGCGTTTTCCATAATCCATCATCTCTCTGACCATTGAAGGCCAGGCCACTGATGCCGTGGTTTCAATGCATCACTCCGATTCCTGAGGATGATTTCGGAGCAGGACAATTTATCTGGCAATACAGAAGTTATTGATAGAGCTGGACTTGCAAGTTGAATGTATTAAGGGGAAACGTAGCCAGGAAATTGTCAGCCAGGGCCTGAAATAGGGCAGTTTTAATGCAAAACGATGTGTTTGCTGCCGTGTCCCTTGTGCTTCCATTAGTAGAGGGGAAATCGGACTCGGTTATTCAAATTCTTCAGGTCTTGCAGGAAAATCATCGCCTTCATTGCTGAAGGTGAGATATTCCCACAGCTGATTTTAGCGTCTTTTGAGGAGAACGGGCTCTTAATTCATCACCTGAGGTCCCAAAACATTGCAAATGGGGGACGTTGCATCGACCATCCATCTCCAACACCGGAGCAGCTCGTGTTTCTTAATTTCCCATCCTTTACTATGCAACTTATTTTCACAGTATCTTCCCGGGACTGAGACGGCTGGATATAATTTTGACTTTGCTTTCCCTCGTTCGCGTCCGCAGCTGGGTAACGCTGAAATGTTTCCGTGACTGTCTCAACTGGAACACACGTTGGGTATATTCGAACGGTGAAATATTGCCTTGTGAAATTCAGTGTATCAGACCGAAAAGCTGAAGCCTTCCCTGCAAGAAGGCTGAATCCTGACTAATTAGGTGCCACAGAAACGATGCAATTTTGGACCGGAGATGTAAAGCGCAGTCTTGTTACTCTGAGTTCGTTTTAAACTCTGGTTTTGCCAGTGAGCTGTGTTGCAATTGTTTAAACTTGTTCTTTTGATACCAGTCTGATGCTAAAACAAGCCGCTGCATCCCGTCGTCCACCGCGGTGTGGACCTTGTGGTCAGTTACCGGTAAAAAAAGTGATTTTTTTTTTTTTTTCTTTTTGGTTGTGTGATTTTTTTACCTGATGTTGAATTTATTTTTTTAAATGGTTTTTTTCCATTAGAACTTGAAACTGTTATTTCGTACGCAAAGTTCAATAAAATGGCTGAAACACGCAGCGCGTGGTGGTTTGAAACTGAAACGGGGCGGAGGGGAGATGTCGGGGATGCACAGGATGGCGCAAGGACGAGGTGTGGGATCCATCCTCTGGATGAACTCATTTTTCAGGATGAAATAATCTGAAATTTAACGCCATTCTCGGGAGTAAAATTTACTCCTTTAGAGAAATAAAATCTTGGGGTGAAATCTGCACATTTCCAGCATCCCAACCAGCCGCCGGGAGAGCTGCACTCTCTTTATGGACTGAAGGAGCTCCAGGCAAACCCTTGAAATTTTGATGATGCGTTACAAAATTAAAAAAAAAAAAAAAAACAAAAAGGTTTTGGCAAAGCAAATGCAAGCAGAGATGCCCGCTCGTCCTGATCGCAGGCGGGGATCTTGCGAAACGAGGTTCGAAGCTCATTTGAAAACCTTGCTGTTGGCTTTGTACCACGTCTTTGAGCTTCACCCAAAAGTGAACGTGGCCAAATAATGTCAGAGCTTTTTTTTTTTTTTTGGCTACCGGTTGTCTTATAAATATTAAATAGTGAGAATGGAAAACAAAGTTAGGATTTTACAAGCCACATTTAATCGGCAGCAGCTGTGACCGGTCTCACTCCTGGACTCCCACAACCTACGAGGAGGGCATTTCCAAGAGCAGCTGAAAACTGGAGACTTTTCTAGTTCCTTTTGCTTTTAACTCACCTGTTTCTGGTATTTTCAGATTTAATTTGAAAAGCAAGAGGCGCATTCTTGATTTGGGGAGAAGAGCTGGAGATGGCGAAGCGAGCGGAGTCGTGGCTCAGTCCAAACGCCAGCTGAGATTCGGGATGAGCTGCCCGAGCCCAGCGAAGCACGGGGAAGGCTGGGTCTGGTTCGGGGTCTGAATCGCTGGAAGGATTGTGATAAATTATAAGTGATAAATTATTAGAGATGGTGCTAAAATGGCTTGAACTGCAAATATGAGTGCTGCTGGGCTGTGTCCCATGGCTGGAGGGCCCAGGCTCCTGCAAGGGGGATTTTATCTGAGCGGTCACTGAGCCGGGAGCACAGACTATTACCCCAAGTGACTTGGGTATTTTTGCAAATCCCGTTCCTAGGGCTGAAATGCAGGGAGAAATCCTGTAAGAGGCTCCAGGTGCTGAGCTGGGGGGCTCCGGACTGGGAGCAGAGCAGCAGCCAAGCGTGCCAGCGGGCAGGATCAAACCGGGGGAATTCAGCAATGATGGGCAACCTCGAATGCCTGAATTTTACAAAACATCTGTTTGGCCCTGTTGGCCTCAAGAAGGCCGATAGGGTCAAACAAATTCCTAGAAAAGCAACCCTGAGTGCTGGGACTGGTTTGTGTGGTTTCATCTCTCTTTGCTCTCTAGGTTTGCTGTGAGCATCAGGTCTGCTGGGGAGGATGGGCTGGGTGATGGACAGACCCGTGATCAACAAAATCCCTTTGCATCAGCTCCAGCGCAATTATTTCCAAATTATCTCAGAGCGGCTGTACTGGACGGGATCAAACTAGATCCCGGACAGTGTTGGTGGCAGGGGTGGATTTAAGGCTGGGAGGAGGGAGCCTCTCTGGCTCAGGGGTGCTCAGAGCTGGAGCAGTGGGTTTTAGCAGCTCTTGGTGCTTCTCTCGCTGCTGTCACCTTGATTTCTGTATCGGCTCCCCCCGGGGTTGTGGTGCCTCCAGCTGCAGGTTTCGGTTGACGTGCGGTTAACTGGGGAAGGGCTTAAGCACAAAAACAGGATGTCACAAAGTTTGAGATGCGGACGGCGGCGTGAATGCCATCAGCCAAACCCAGCCCCGGGGAAGGATGGGCGCAGGGGCTGCGTCTGGCGCAGCTCACCTGGGTTTGCTTGGGGAGCAGCAGGAGACGCCTTCCACAGCACCACTGATGAGCGGAGGGCGACGTTCCCATACCCAACCCATCACTGGGACCCAGGGGTGAACCTTGATTTGAGGTCCCCACCCAGCCCCCATGGGTTTTGCAGGGTTTCCAGCCCATACCTGGGGTCAGAAATGCATGGAGAAAATATTGCACCAAAGAGCTGCAGAGGGACTGGACGTGGCCAGTGCCGACAGCTCGTCTCCTCCCAGTTGGATTTTATTTACCATCTAGCTGGCTTGTGGAGGGAGGAGCTGATCGGAGCGCAGAGGCTGCGGGATGTAGGTCAGCCTGGGGGTGGCACGGTGTGACCACAGCATGGAGGTCTCGTGCTTCATCTCCGGAGGTTGTAAACGGCAGCGGGTAAATGCCACTGTGGCAGTAACGCAGTGGAGAGGATTTGGAGCCGCACGTGGAGCAAGGGCTGGTGCTGCCTGGGTTTGTGATGTACAAATTCATCTTAAAATAAGGGTCTGGAGGAGCCTGGCTGCTAAAGGGCTGGTTTCTGTTGTCCTTTTGGCTGATGTTTGGCTCCTTACCCGAGCGTGGGCATCCCCACGCGGGGACTGCGTGGCTACGGCAGCCTCCAGCAGCGCGGCTCTGCACCCCGATGCAACGCGTGCAATAAATCCTTCACTCGCTGCCTTGAAATTTGCTGCTTGGAAATTTCCATAGGTGCCCTTTCCTTCTTGCATTATGAAGAAATATTGATTCATCATTCCCTACTCACCACCTCACCACCATGCAGGATTTTAATGACCTGTGTCATATTCCTCTTTCCAAGCTGGAGCATCCAGCTCTTCCAACCGTGGCTTTTCCAGGATGCTGCAGAGGGGCTCTTCCCGCTCGGAGCCAGGCTCCTGCCAGGTATTTCCTCGCTCCCCAGACCGTGCCTTGCTAAGGACGCCTCGCATTAGGTACTTCACTTCCAATCTTTCGAACAGATGTTGGTACCCAAAAGGATCTTCCTTTGCTATTCCAACCAGTGAGGCATGACATCCTTCTGGAGGGGTCGTTGGCCATCCCTCTGCCGTCGTATTTACCCATGGGATGGCTAAGGTTATCGTTTCCCCCATGGAAATCTCCTTTACTTAACACCACCTGATCCTGGCCATTCGCTACTGCTCATTTTATTGATGTACTCTTGAATTTCTTCTACCAGGGCTTCAGTTTTAGGACCTCACCGTGCTCGTCTGCAGGCAGCACCGACACCGAGGATTTAGGCAGTGTTTCTGCCCTGCCTGTGTTTGTGAGCAGACAGGGTGGGAGCAGACTTCATCTCCTGCTCTTCCAGGTGTTAGCGTGCGATTCGCCTCTTGATTTATCCATCGGGGTGAATGAGACGTGCACCAACGAGCATAGATGGGACGAAGACGCCAACCAACAAATGTTGTTATGGGGGTGGCAGATGCTTGGCTTTGCAAAACAGAGAATGACAGAGGGGACCGCGCTTTCCTTCTCTGTCCCAGGTGGTGACTGCTACCACATGTGGCTTTCTCAGCTCCATTTGGGCAACCTGCCTTCATCCCAGCACGAGGCTGAGCAGGAGCTGGTGTGCGCAGAGCTCCTGAGCTTCAGGTCAGGGCTCCCTGGGTCAACCTGCAGCTCTGTCCCCTCTGTGATTGCGGGAAAGGAAATATTCCCCTGGCTTCACGGCATCGTGGAATCACAGAGGGTGCTGCAAGGACGGTCGTTCCCGAGGAGCCAGCCCGCAGAGCGGTGGGTATCTCGGATGCTCCCAGGACCTTCCTGCAGAACAGAAGCATTTCTTTTATACACCAACATTTCCACAACCCCAGAGAAATTAAGCACAAATTAAGGGGACCTCCAGGATCTGGACCACGGACCCAAACAGGGACTGAAGCTCTCTTGCCCTGGCCAAGCCACAGCCACGCGGGTGGTGCCGCGGCTCCTATGGGTGCTCGGCGGCGGCGGCAGCCCCGGTGGGTGCTGCTTGTCTGGGAAAGCGTGAGCTGAGAGCAAAGGGTGGGGAGGGGGAGAAGGGGAAGCCGGGGCTAAAAATAGCTATTTTTGAAAGAAACGGATGAAAACCTCTTTGAAGACGCGAGGGGAGAGGGGGAGGGTTTCCATGGAAACGGGGAAGTCTGTCTCTTCCCAAAAGAGTGGGTGGGAGATGAAGAAATAGTAAATACGGCAGAGAAATGACGGGGAAGAGGATGCTGCGAGTCGGCGGTGTTCCCCATGGACCGAGGGGAGGGGGCTGCGGGGTCTGAGCATGCCTGGACCCCAGGGGGAGCAGCCCTGGGCCTGTCACCTCGTGTCCTCCCTGTGTCACCTGCAGCCCTGCGGCTGCCACCTGCCCAAGTCACTGGCAAGAACAGTGAGCCCAGAGCTGCTGGGGACACGCTTGAGGGGCCAGGTCGGTGTCACCGTGATGGGGCGTCTCCAGCCCCTCCTGGCAGCTGCGCAGCAGCAATAAAATAATGAATTTCCTCCCAACCGTTTGAGAAAGTGCACAGAATCTTGTGTTTTTCTTCTAGGAATTTTCCAACGTGGCACGGCCGTTTCCAGTAGAGATCCCAGAGGGAAGGGAGCCACCCTGGGCGGCAGAGACACAGAGGGCTTGGCCGGAGGGTGAGGGCAGCCAGGGCCTTACGGCGAGGCTGGGGACCAAGCCAGAGCGGGCTGGCACGGCGTGTGATTTGGTAAGGCTCCCAAGCCGGCACGATCCACAGTTTGGCACAGCTCATGATTTGGCACGGCTCGCAATCTGGCACAGCTCCTGGTTTGGCATGACCCATGATTTGGCATGGCTCATGATCTGGCACGGCCGTGGGGCTGGCATGGCCCATAACTTGGCCCAGCCCAGGATTTGGCCCAGTGGGCCGGTTCTTTGTGCCGTGCCACGCAGTGCCATCTCGTGGCTGAAGCTGCCGCGGTGCCCCCATGCCCACAGCACCATCGTGCCCAAGCTGCCAGTGTGCCCGTGCCACCAAGCCGTGGGGAAGGCGCTCCCCAGCCCGAGCGTCCCCACCGGCTGCATCTCCTCCCTGCAGCATCTCCGCGTGGGAGGAAGAGAAGAGGCAAATCATCCTCTCAAACCACTTTTCCTCCCGGCTTGTTTGCAGTCCCGCTGCTCCCCAGGGAGGGATGAACATCTGGGGTGATGGGAACATCTCAGCCTGCTCCATGGCTCAGATCTGACCTTCAGCAGCTCTTGGCCCCCACCCAGCACCAGCAGACACTTGGGCTGAGACCCACGGGGTCTAGAAATAGCCTCTGTGGGGCTGCTTGTCCCATTTGTGCTGTGATGGGAGATGCTGTCGCCCTGGTCATCACCTGCATGGGGAACCAGTGGCAGGACTGTGGCTAAAAAGAGTTGTGCCCCATCATGGCAGGGCAGAGGGAACCCTGAGGTCACCTAACCTCTCCCCCAGGGCAAAGGCAACCTGGAGGTTGTACTGGCTATCTCCACTGGAGGTTTCTCCAATCTCCCCTTAGTCTTCTCCTCCCTAAGCTCAACAACCAGAAGGTTTCAACTTTTGGCCCTATTTCCCTGCTTCTTGGTGAGCATCACCCCCCTGAAGCCGGAGGAGGAGGGATGCTCCGTTGGGCAGATGGGCATGGGCTGGTTCAGACCTGGGGAAAATGAATTGTTGGAGAGAAAATGAGATGTTCATCACCTCTCCTCTGCCTTGGGGTCATAGGAGCAGCCCTGGCTCAGCAAAGCAGGTGTTTGGTTGGTGTTTCAGATAAAGGCACTTTTGGAGCCCTGAAGCAAGTCTACTTTCTTGGTCCCTTTGGAGCAGGAGGACTGGAAGGACGGAGGGACACGGCCGGGTCCCCTCGGCACGGAGGAGGCCCACAGCCAGCCTGCGGGGACACGGGGGCTCAGCTGACACCTTAAATAAAACCCCAGCCCCGGGGAGGGACAGGGGGCTTCATCCACGGGCGATGCACGGGCTTGTGAGCCAACGGGCTTCCTCTCCAGAGCTGAAAGCACTCGCAGCTGGCTGGAAGGAGGCTATTGATTTCTTTTCCGTTCGCTAATTTGGCTTGTCCTGTCCTTTTTGTTTGTGCAAGTGAAATAAAGCGGCTTTGAGAGCCTTTTAAGCGGAGTGGCTGGAGCAGCCCAAGCGGGAGGCACCCGCCCAGGACCGATGCTCGCCCCGCGCCAGCCCGGCAGCAGCTCCATTAGCTCTCCTGGAGCAAGCGGCAGCCTGGCATGAAATATTCACAATCAATTCAACAAGCTCCAAGGCCCTCAAGAACTGAAGTTCTTTACTGTGTTTCGGTTGAGCTAAATGACTTTTATTTTCAATGAATGGTGCTCAGCTCCTCTCAAGACCATCCGTCCAGGTTGGTGGAGCATCTTTGGAGGCAAAGATGCTGCAACTCAGCGATCTTGACCAAACAAGAATTCAGAGTGGTACCCAAAGGAGTTATTTTTAAAATAACCAGATATTTTATTATGAAAACCACCTTGGAGAAATACAGAGGGAGAATGTATTTAATGTTAACTTTGCAGCCAGGCGATGTTTGCTGTTTTCCCTTTGGCCGTGATGTGCCTTCCCAGGGAGCAGGAGCCCTGCCCAGGTCCTGCGGAGCCCAGATGGGGGGAGCCACTCTGACCTATCTCACCACGATATTTTGGGATCCACCAGCAGCATCTGCTACAGAAGAGCAAAGTCTGCTCTGCGGGTCCGGGTCGCTTTGTTCCCCATCTGACTTCATTTTTAGGTGCCGTGCCACCACATCGGGGTCACCGATGTCTCTCGGCGTTCCCTCCTCTTGCCACCACGCACCGAGGCGCGGGTGCTGGGTGGCCGGGAGCTCGGTCCTCTGGCGTAGGCAGTGGTGGGAGGTCGGATGCTTTCCCTGGAGGGTGACTGACAGCCCCGGGAACTCGCTTACAGATTTCACAGCTCCTAAAATGACACAGGGCCCAGTTCTGTCAACCCCTACGGCTGGAAAGCCGTGGCTTGGATGGAGACGGGGGCTCAGCGCCCTGCCCCATCAAAGCCTGCTCTGCTCAGCACCGCGGCCAAGCCTTGGTCCGGCTCAGCTCTTCCTCCTGGCACGGCTGCTGGTGTCCACCCCATCCCTCAAAGCCCTTGCAGGAGGTGGCGTGGGGTCCCCAGGAGGGACACCACGGGGAGATGCCATCCGCTGAGGCTGTGCAGGACGTGTGAAGGTGGTGGGACAGGCTCTGTCCTCTCTGGAGGGAGCAGTGTGGCTTATGGCAGCACGGGGAAACGCCGGTGCCCGTCCCGGGTGATGCAGCGTGAGGCTGGGTGTGGGTCGGGCTTTGTAATGTGACTCGGGGGCTTGAGTTTTGCTGTTCTGGATGAGGCCAGTCCTGGGGACACCCTGCCCTGTGGGTTTCATCCATGCCCCACAGCACCACATCACAGAGCATCCCCCAAACCCACCGCCAGCAGGATGCAGGGGGGAAAAAAAGGGAAAAAAAGCACATTTTTGCTTTTTTGTATGGTGGAGGCTGGCTGCAAGCCCACAAATACAAGATCCGAACAGCCTTCGGGGGCTTCCCTGGGAATAAAGGCAGTGAAGCGAGGAGAGCTCATCTGCCTCCTGATGGGAGCTGGACACCAGATCGCCCGGTCCCTGGGACATCCTCCTGCCGAGAGACTTTCCCAGGACCCCACACATGGATGGGGCAAGGTTTCCCGTTTGGACCGCTATAAAATCCATTTGGATAAGAGAAATATTCCAGAAGGGACTTATTTTTTAATTATACTACTGATGTGCAGACATCGGCTGGTTAAATCCATGTAAAACAGACAAGTGGGTGCAGCGCATCAGCTCGTCTCGTTCTCTGAAAGGCTGGGTTACGTCTGGAGGTGTCAGCGCGGCTGAGGGAGGCGGGTGCAGACACACAGACGATAATAATAGCTCCACAATTAGGGTAGTAAATCGGGAGAACGTCACTCAATTCAGAGAGATTCCCCTGATTTGCTAGAGATGGGCTTTTGGCTCTTTGTAAGGAGCTGGTGCTGCTTATACGAAAAACCCCCCTGGTTTTGCAAAACCTTCGCAAGGCGGCAGCAGGAATAACAAGTTAGAAATTCAGCTTCACTCGAATTGTTCTCTGCCCGGCCTCAGTTTCTGCATATTGCATAAGGATTAGCCTCGGGCAAATCATTTTCGGGACTCAGCCTACCCTGCTATGGCAGATCTGCCTTCAGAAAAGGCTAAAACAATGCAGATGACATTAAAAATCCCTCATCCAGAGCAGCCTCATGTCCGGTCGGATGCACGCAGTAAGAAAACCCGTACGTGCCCGGGCTGTTCGTGGCAGGGAGCGAAGGGTTCCCAATTTTGCCGTAGGGTTAGAAATTCCTTTTCAATATTGGGATCTGGCTGGGGCTTGGGGAAATATATTTTTGTCTCAAGATCAAGAGGGGCGTTGGGAGGAGCAGTGGGAGATAGCAACCCCCACGCACGCCCTGGGGCTGCACCCACGCTCTGGCTCTGTGCCACCCGCTGCTCCTGGCACCTCGGGGAGCTAAAATAATATGGTTCAGCCCTCCACGTCCCCCCGTCCCCCTGGCTGCTGGGCGTTACACCTAGCACTGATTTTCTTGGGGATTCAGGGTGGTCCATGCCCTCCTTTGCCACCTCGGGCTGTTGTCCCAGGGGCGATCGCCGCTGGCACCGGCAGCCCCTTGCAAATTTGACCGCTGCATGTGGGAATAGAAATATTTCCATCGCCTTCCAAACGCGCTCGTGTTTGCTGGGTGCCAGGCGCCCTGCAGGACTTGTTGCTGCCCCGATGCTCTCCCTGGGGCTGCGGGGTAATGGCAGAGCGGGCCAAGCAGGCGCATCTCCCTCGGCCCTAAGGCAGGGGTTGATCCGTAGGTCTTATAGGCCAAGTTGGTATGAGCTTGGCCGTCTCCCTTCTTTGGGGGTGGGAGATGCCTCCGTGCGAAGGGAGGTCTGTAAATGCAAAGTGATATAAAATTATTGCTTTTTGCATCCCCAGCCCAGCCAAAAGCAGGACGGCGTGGTCCCTGCGAGTCTGATCCTGCCCCATCTCCGTCCCCAAAACTGTGCGGAGCTGGTGGCTCTCCATCCCCCAGATCTCCCCGAGCGGCTCCAGGCTATTACCAAGAATATGGTATGGATCGGAGCCGCACGGTAAAGCGGCATCACGTATCCAGGGATATGATTATTTCCCAGTGGTTGAAATCTAGGTCTCTTGCTTGGGAGGAGGGAGGCGGGGGGGGGGGGGAAAGACGCTCATATTAATCTTATGAATATTCATGGCGAAGCTCTGCTGCCTTCGGAGGTTGACTCCCGGGGTACGAGTTTGGGGGGCCGAAGGTGAGAGGTGCCGGCAGCGGCGCGGAGCAGAGCGGCTGCTTGTGCATTCGCCGCATGCCTGACTGCAGAGCCCATTGTAAGTTGGTGCCTTTTTCTCTCCCCCCCCCTTGCATCCTTTCCCCCCCGCTCCCCGCTGCTGCCCTGCTTAAATACAGCCTGGCCACAAACTCCGCAAACGGAGGGATTTGGGGTTTGGTTGCAAACACCACCTTGTCCTCGAGGCGTGCCACCCGAAATCTCCCCCCTCCGAAATACAGGCACGGCTCCTGCCTGCAGTGCTCTGTGCAGGCAGGGAGAAAACTGAGGGTCTGTGGGCAAATCTTCTTCTTCACCTCCTCCATGCTCCCCTCCCCAAGCCCCAAATTTGCATGAATTAACCCCAAAGATGCTTGGGTGGGGGGGGTGTTTGCCGGGAAAGCATGGATGGGGAGAAACTAGGAGAAACTGAGTGTTGGGATGTGTGATGTCAACTCAGATGATGCCATAACCATCTCCGATAAGCCCCGAGCATCACTGCTTGGATTTGGACTCGGAGGAAGGAGCCTAGACCTCATGCCAAATAAAAATCAACATGTTAAAAAAAATAAGTAAATCTCCATGCTGTTAACCAAACCTGGGGTGTTTTGGGAAGGGAGGAAGGGGAGGAGAGAGTTTACAGGCAGGAGAGAAACTGTATTTAGAAAAAAAATATTCAAGGTTGGTTGATTTTTGGTGAAATGGGGGTTTGTGGCTGCCGGATGTTTTTTGCAGCAGCAGAAAGATGGTGGTGGTTTAACGTGATGCTCGGAGGAGCCAGGGAAGGTCAAATCCAGCCGAACTCCTGAGCCAGCCGCTGGGGAGCGAGCGGTGGGGAGAAAAATGCAGGAAAAGGAGAAAAACTGGGACAAGTGCAACCTCCTCTCCGCTGGGCCTGGCAGAAAAGGGTTAAGCGAAGCGGTTGAATGCTGCAAGCCTTGGCAGGGTTGTACTATTTTTTCTAGTGCATAAGGAGAAGGGAGAGGAGGGTTGCACGGAAAGGGGAAATTTCCAAGAAAAGAGGGATCTGCGGCAATATCTGCACCTCGGGTGGTGAAGGGAGAACCAACAGGCATAAATGGCCTGGAGACGGCTGAAATCTTTGCCGAGGAGATTGGGACCACGGCGTTATTTTCCACCTGCCTCCCCTACCCGGTTCTGTAATCCTGGCTCAAAGTAGACAAGTGGAGTTGGAGCTGAAGAAGGGAGGTTAGAGGTTTTTTGTTTTTTTTCTTTGGGAGGGAAAAAAAAAAAAGGGGGAAAGAAAAAATGAGAGGTTGGTTGGACCTCTCTGGGTTGAGCATCTCCATGGTGTGAGGCAATGCAGGATGATCTCAAAGAGCGCTCGTTAGGAACAGGGATGCTGACGACCCGGCACCGACCTGGGACCAGAGCCTCAGGATCCCCATGAGAAATTTTGCCCACTGGAGTCGCATTCCCACGGGGGTGGGTCGGCCGGGGGCTTGGCTGGCGGGAGGATGGGGAGGGTGGATGCAGGTCGCGTGGGTCCCACGGTCGGGCCCGCGATGCTCAGGGGTCCTGGGAGCCATCTGGGGGGGCAGGTGGCCTTGGGGGGGGGGACAGACAGGGACCGGCGGGGGGTTCAGTCTCGCGGATGAAGCCGGAGCCTCCTGAATCACCCGGGAACGCGACGCGTTGGCGTGGGCGCTGCGCCCAGTGGGTACCACCGACTCCCGGGTGCTCGGCGCTGGTGGGAACCCACCGTGGCTTTGCAGAGCCTCGGCGGCCGGGGGGGGGCTGCGTCCTTCCCCTCCCTCCCCTTCGCCTGGCACCGGCTCCCACGGGCAGCCCGGCCCCGCTGCACGCCGCGGCGTTGAGCGAGAGCGGAGGGAGATGGGGCTCTGGTTTTTTCCGCCTTGCCGCTAGCGCGCTCTCGCCCTCTTCTCGTGTTGCAGTGCAGGGTGGCCAGGCAGCGGGAAACAGCTCGCGGGGAGGAAAAAAGGGGTGCCTGGAGGAGCCGGGGCTTTGCAGATGCTCCTTTCAAGCCCCCAGCAGCTTGTTACCTTCTTGGTGTTTTTTCCAGGCGATGCCACACCTCCCGAGGACACTGGGGACATCGGGTTTTGCTGAGCTTAGCATCTTTTCACCATCGTACCGAAGGCATCAGACAGACGCTCCTCTGCCCTGAAGTGCAGATCTGCAACAGCTACCGAGAAGACTCTGTCTCTCTGTCTCTCTGTCTCTCTCTCTCTCTCTCTCCAGTCCAAACCATTACAAGACCTGACTTCCACCATCTGGGAATCTAACCCCTTTTATGTCCCTTCTCCTTTTTCTACGATGACTCACCATTATTTTTAACTTTGAAGAGAGAGGAAATTATGGGGATCTTGGAAGCCTGTATTTCTCTCTAGGATTTCCCCAGGGTCAGATAATCGGTGTTACTAAGAGACACTAAGATTTGGCTTCTCCAGGTAATGTGATTTGTTTTCTGTGTGCCATGGTGGTTTGCAGAGAATGACAGGAGCCGGGACACCAGCGGTCGAGGAGGGGGACTGCAGTGGTCCGCGGGGCAGCTTGCATCGGCGGCTGCAAATCCAGGCAGCCGCAAAGCTCGCCCGGTTGGCTGCAGGCAGGGAGGGCAGCATGTCGCCTCGCCGCTTCAGGGCCAGGGCAAGAGGATTGGGAAGGCGTCGAACTTAAAACCGGAGTTAGAGCTTTCCTAGAGGGGAGATTGCCTGAGATTGCACGGTTAAATGTTAACCCTTAGCTGCATGTCTGGAAATGAGCTGAGCCGGGTCTGCCTCTCCCCGGTGCCCCGCGGGGTCCCATCGCCGCTTTAGGGCTGGATGGGGTTATTTTTCTTCCTTCCTTTCTCTTCCCTTCCCTCCTCCTTTTTTTTTTTTTTTCAATTGGAATTTTTATTTTTAACCAAAAAAAGTTCTGGTTTGCCAATGCCAGTTTTTTCCACGTTGGTTTTGAATAGGTGACGGTTCCTCAGGTGTTTTCTCTCGTCCACCTAAGGGGTTTAGACGGGAGTTTGTGAACTCTGTCCCAAAGAAGGCAAATTAACCCCCCCGAGGAAGGGGATAGACAAGCTAGTGAAGGGAGCTGCTCTCCTCCCCCCAACTTTATTTCATCTCTCTCTCTCTCAGCAGGGGCAATTTTCTTTCCTTTTTTTTTTATTTTCTCTTTTTTTTTTTTTTATTTTATCTTTTTTTTTTTTTATCATCCCTTCGCCTTTTCATGAGACACTTCCAAACCTACGTACCTGTCCTTCTGCAGGATAGTAGCCCTGCCCTGAATCCGATCCCACCACCGGGCACTGGGAAGAGTTTAGCATAAGGATTTCTTTTAAACCCCAATATGACAGTTGCTACCGGAGATCCTGCAGACGAAGCTGCAGCGCTTCCCGGTCACCCGCAGGACACGTATAACCCTGAGACCGACCATGAATGCTGCGAGAGGGTGGTCATTAATATTTCGGGTCTGCGCTTTGAGACACAGCTCAAGACGCTAGCCCAGTTTCCAGAGACCTTACTAGGGGATCCTAAAAAGAGAATGAGATACTTCGACCCGCTCCGGAATGAGTATTTCTTTGACCGGAACAGACCCAGCTTCGATGCGATTTTGTACTATTACCAGTCTGGTGGGAGGTTGCGGAGGCCGGTTAACGTGCCCTTAGATATCTTCTCGGAAGAGATTCGTTTCTATGAACTGGGGGAAGAAGCGATGGAGATGTTTCGGGAGGATGAAGGCTACATCAAAGAAGAGGAAAGACCGCTGCCTGAGAATGAGTTTCAGAGACAAGTGTGGTTGCTCTTTGAGTACCCCGAGAGCTCAGGCCCTGCCAGGATTATAGCTATTGTCTCCGTCATGGTGATTTTAATCTCCATCGTCAGCTTTTGCCTGGAAACCTTGCCCATTTTTCGGGATGAGAACGAAGACATGCATGGCAGCGGGCTGAGCCATCCCCCCTACTCCAACAGCAGCATGGGGTACCAGCAGTCCACCTCTTTCACAGACCCCTTCTTCATCGTGGAGACACTTTGCATCATCTGGTTCTCCTTTGAGTTCTTGGTGAGGTTTTTTGCCTGCCCCAGCAAGGCTGGGTTTTTTACCAACATCATGAACATTATAGACATCGTAGCCATCATTCCCTATTTCATCACCTTAGGGACGGAGCTGGCCGAGAAGCCAGAGGATGGTCAGCAAGGCCAGCAAGCCATGTCCTTGGCCATCCTTCGAGTCATCCGCTTGGTGCGGGTCTTCAGGATCTTCAAGCTCTCCCGGCACTCCAAGGGGCTGCAGATCCTGGGGCAGACTCTCAAGGCCAGCATGCGGGAGCTGGGCCTCTTGATATTTTTCCTCTTCATCGGCGTCATCCTCTTCTCCAGCGCCGTCTACTTTGCCGAGGCCGACGAGAGCGAGTCCCAGTTCCCGAGCATCCCCGATGCCTTCTGGTGGGCCGTGGTTTCCATGACGACTGTTGGCTACGGAGACATGGTCCCCACGACCATCGGGGGGAAAATAGTGGGTTCCTTGTGTGCCATCGCTGGCGTATTAACGATTGCCTTACCAGTGCCCGTCATAGTGTCTAACTTCAATTACTTCTACCACCGGGAGACGGAGGGAGAGGAGCAGGCTCAATATTTGCAAGTAACCAGCTGCCCAAAGATCCCCTCTTCCCCTGACCTAAAGAAAAGCAGAAGTGCCTCTACTATTAGTAAGTCTGATTATATGGAGATTCAGGAAGGCGTAAACAATAGCAATGAGGATTTTAGGGAGGAGAACTTGAAGACAGCCAATTGCACCCTAGCTAACACAAACTATGTGAATATCACCAAAATGCTAACCGATGTCTAGTCGCTAAAATCTAGTACCGTATTTAAAGCTGAAGTGGAACAATTGCAGATATTGAGTGCTGCTCTGCATTGTAGTTAATACAGTATTTTCTACGGTGTATATTTGGTTCTGCATGGGAAGCAATAGCTGTGTAAGTGACTTTTAACCTTTGATTTCCACACCGAACAAGCGTTCGTGCAAAAGAAAAAAAAAACAACAACAAACCATTTTGTTTCCCTTCTCCCATCCCAGGCTTGTGGGTTTCCAAAGTTACGGAGCGGCTGGGCATTTCGAGCAATGGGATGGGGACGCAGGGGGCAGCTCCGGGCCATCGCGGGGTACCACGAACGCCGGTCCCTGTCCTGCGGAGCTGGGTGACGGCCAGCTTCCAGGCGTGGGGAACGGCTGGGAAAGGTCAGGCAGAGCTTAATGAAGGGAAGATGCAGTCGTGTGTCCGAATTGCTTGAAGGCTCGGGTTTCCGCCCCGGGAATGCCAAGTGCGAACGCATCGCCCAGGCTCATGTTTCATAACTGAAAATGCTGCATGCTGCAATAGTTTCAGCCACTGCAGTATGCCAGTGTGAGGCCCAGGGGAGGGATAATTAGTATGACGGCACATTATTTATTAAGTCTTAAATTTTCTATGCTAGGCATCGGGAGGGACGAGTAAATAAATCAAGCGCTTGGATTTCATTTATTTATTTATTTAGATGACACTTCCATCACCAATATTTCCAGGATCACCAAAGACACCTCCACTGACACATTGAAAATGAGTTGGAAAAAGCATCTTTTTTTATATCTATATATAAAACTGGAGCAACTATGCTGTGGCCTATAATATATTTATACTGCAGTGAAATTTAACCAGTAATACAGTACAGCTGCATGGATATTTGTTGCATGAATCTGAATATTTAATACACACACAAATATATATTTTCTTAGTAGACTATACAGTATTCATGTTTATAGTGTTTATAGATTCTCCAGTGGCTCGAAGGAGATTCATGGAAGTTAAAAAATCTCCATTATATTTAAAAACTGGATGGGGAAGGCATGTGCTGACAACAGTTTGATAGATAACAAGGCAAAGCCTGAGTATCCGAGCATCCAGACATGAGAGCCGACTAATGCAAGCGAGGGAAGGTGAGCTGAAAGTTAAACACCTGCACTCATTATAGGGCGAGTAATTAGTCATTAATCTTGGTGTCAGGAGCGGAAACCACAGCGGATCAGAGAGGGCATGAGGAGCAGGTGGGATAGCCGGTACCGGCTCTCCTGACTTGTCTGTTCAGCAATTTTCAGCCGTTTCCCGTACAATTATCGTGTGTGTGTATATAGATATTTAGAGAGCGACTATAGGGCCAAAATCTCAGCAAACGTGAGCGCTCGGGGCATCGGGGGCTTCCCGGCTCAGGGGTGTCAGGATGGTGGGACATGGGCTGGAGCAGGACGACCTGCCCCGGGGCGCCCATGGGCTCACCAGGGCAGGGTGCGTTTTGGGCTGGAAAACTCCTTTTCAACCATGTAGAGCCTCAGGGCTGGTGGTTTATTTCCTTCTGGTGGAGAGGGCACGTGCTGAGGCCTCTGAGCCTTTGCTTTGCCTTCTCCCAGGGCTTTTAGGAGGGGTGAGTTGAGGTGCAGAGACCTCAGGGTTGTCTCTGCTTCTTCTTCATCCCCGGTGTTATTCGGGGATAGGTGGGAGCTGTCGGTCCAGGGGGATCTCATCTGCTTTCCCCATCCCCCTCTGGATTTCCTTGTGTTTTCCCCTCATTGCCGACAATCCCTGGGGATGGGCGCCCCGTTCCTCTGCCGGGTCAGGGGAGAGGCATGCAAACATCTTCTTCCAAGATGCTGGTGAAGCAAAGCCTCCCCGGGGTGCGGGTTGGGGTTTAGCAGCCTGTTGAGTTGGGGTGAATTTGGGCTGAACTGGGGCACGGTCAGTGCTGTACCGCTGCGGTGAAGTGTGGGCGCAAGGAGGGAACCCCATTGCAGAACGTGCGAGGAAGGTCAGTCCAACCTTCCTGAGCTCAGAGAGGAAAACCATACTAATAACAATAAAATAAACGGTGCTAGCGTATTCTACAGCAATGGTTCAAAATGCTGCTTTAGGGCCAGATCCGTCTCTTGTGCTGATGGGGCTCCACTCGGCCAGGTGGAATCACTCCTCATTTTTATTTGATTGATTGATTGATTCAGGCCTGGCTCTAACTAATACCAAGTGTCTGTGGTTAGTCCATGAGAGTCGTGGCTTCTGCTTGGTGCAGAGGACCAGCAGCATCAATGCATTGGGTCTCAAAGGTGCTCAGCACCACACAGCATAGGACCCCCTGGCCTGTCTTTAATTACATCTCGGTATATTAGGAGCCCTCTCCTCCCTCTCTGCTGCTGCAGCTCTGAAATGGGAGCCCCTGAAGCCTGTTAACATCTTAAACACACACAGAAAGAAGCAACGCAACCAAAAGCAATAAATCTCTGCTTCTGAAGCCCATCCCGTTGAATGGGATGGGGCTGGCGTGAGCTACTGGCTTGGATGCGATTCCCAGGGCGGTCGGCCAGCTTCCATCAGTCCGGTTCGTGGTGGGTCCATGGGGATGTGAGCTCGCATGGGGAAGGTGCCTGATGCACTGGGATTTTGCCTGCCCCACCCATGGGTGCCCCTAGCACCGGGCGATCCCATCCCTAGTGTGCGGGAAAGCGCCGCGGGCAGGGTGCTGCAGGTTTTTTGGGAGGCTGCTGGCACTCAACGAGACTTTGCAGAGTGCCCGGTTGTTTAACACCCGTGGCCTTCAGATGATCTGGGGGGAGCATTTGCCAAAGTACTGGGTGCATCTTGGGAGTGTGAACGCTGTTGTGGTTCGGTAAGGAGGAAGATCATGGTTTTTTTTAGGAGAGGTGTTTTGGGCACGGTGTCCCTGCGGGCTTTCCGAGGCCAGGCAGGAGGGGAGAGCGGGTCCCTGAGCAGGATCAGGCACATCCAAACCCCTCACCGAGCTGGGGGATCCCAGCTGCCTTGGGAAGTCCCAGAGCTTCATCGCAGGGATGAACAGGGCCAAAGAGCAAGAGGCTACGTTCCTCCTGTCGTCACCAATGTGAGCTGGCACCCGTCCCCGTGGCAGGGGCCAGCATAGCCGGTCCCTTCCTTAGGATGGATCCTGCACCTCTTGCATTGACCCAGATGTTCCTGGGGAAAACAAGCCCTGGTGGGAAAGCATCTTTGGGCTGCCCTTGGCACTGTGTTTGGGAAATAGCGAAACCACCCGGATAAGCGCTCGGATGTGTGGTTCAGGGCAAAAAAGGTCTGTGGGGGCTGTGGCTGGCAGCCATCCGTCAGGCTGCACGAAGCAGAAGGCTCCAGCTTTCTCCTCCGCACAGAGAACTGGTTCCCCTATAGCTTTTAATGGGATTTGTGCCTGCAGGTCGGAGCTCTAGTGCTATTTCTAGCTTTGCTTCTGACTCACTGATGTGATCTTGAACCAGTTTTTCAGGAGGAGACTGTGAGGTTTTTTTTTTTTTTCTTGAGGAATTTGGTTTGAGAGACTCTGGGCCTGTTTCTGCAGAGCTGCTGAGCATCCAAAACTCCCCTTGACTCTGAAAGGGTGCAAAAATGAGCTGCAAAGCGGCTCAGACTGAGGATGCTAAATTAGGGACTGGGAGGGGGAGAGTCCCATCATCTACGTTAGATTGCATCAGGCCACCTAACGTAGGTGGTCTGGTTCCGCTCCCCCTCCCGTGGGGATGTTGGCCTCTCTCCAGGGCTGGGATGGAGGACTGAAGCTTTCTGGTCTGTGGAGGTGCTCCTGGGTTGGCACCCAGAGTTGCCAGCACCAATATTTTAGTTTAATCCTTTGTGGCGTGGTTTTGGAGAGATGAAAAGTGGTGATTACACTGCGGGTTGTCTTCTAACACCCAACCACATGCCTGAACCTGTGAGCAACGCATCAGCTTTTAAACATCTTTCAAAATCTCCGCTAAAGGCAAGGCAGTAAGGCTCACATACCAGCCGGCCACCACCAAGTGATTAGGGCTGCTAGGAAGAAAAATGTCTGTATGGGGCAATGTGTTTTACTGGGAAAACTAATCTCTGCAGCGGTGTTTTGTGTCAAAGTCCTCCGGATTTGATACTGAGCTATACGAAGAAAAGGATCTCTAGATTGGTGTTATGAGAGTTTAGCACGTGGGTGTATAAATACGGGCATATTTGTGCATAAATACACAGAAGGAGAGAAAAAGACCGAGGAGGAGGAGGTATTTTGGGAAGGGCCTTGCTTTGTTATCAGATAATTCCTGGGTCAGCCCTTGAAATTGCTGCCAAAGTCTTGTAGCTTTTCCAGAGCTTGCAATGCACTTAGGGATGAGCCCAAGCGCAGAGGGAGATCTGGATCTGGCCTTGGAAGTGGGAGCATCCCGAGGGGCTGGTGGCATCCGGCTCCACGCATCCCTCTGCAAAGCGGCAGCTTTGCGGCATCTCTGCTCTGGATTCCGAATCCCCGGCTTGGGCTCATCACGACCATTTCTGTGACTGTGCAGGTGAAGCCAAGCAGGAGTTGAAGGGATTTGTTTGCGATGGAAGCGCTGTGCCACACCGAGGGGGGGGTTTCGGGGGTTTTTGTAACGGATGGATTTTAAGTTCCTCAAACTGTGCTGGCTTTGGGTCCCAGGGTGGTGGCAAGAAGCATCTCCCTGCTTTGCAGTCAGGGTGGGTTTATCTCTGGGTCTACATCCATGGTGGGGTCCCAGCGGTTTCTTCTATCAGTGGGAGCTGGTCAGCATGCTGCTAGGGCGAAAGGGGCTGAGGGGCGAGGAGAGGAGGAGTCAGCCCCAAACCATTTTGTTTTGCACCCAAATAAAAGGCTGTGGCTCCCTCCTCGCGCCCCTGGCAGCATTCACCCTCCTCCATGTCCAGCGCATCCCTTGGTCCCTCCCTCTGGGGACCCTCACCAGGAGCCCCGAGGGGGGACGAGGTCCCCCCCATGCACCAGCCACTGTCCTGCCTCGGGCCAAAGCACTGCCCTTCCATGTGAACGGCACCCCGTGGCCTCGGTCTGCCCATGATGTTACTGCATTTGGTTGCCCAAATTTCATCCCCCTTCCTCAGAAACAGGTGCCCTGATCCTGCCACATCCCATTGTGGGGGAGCGGGACCAGCCCCCGGCGGTGTAAATCATCCCTGAGAGCACAGCACTGATTTACACCCGGGGACGAGATCCCCCAGCCCAGTTGTATGTGATGAGAGAGGAATTCCTTATCCATGTTTTTCCTCCGGGGGGGGGGGAATGGTTTGGCTTGTAGGAGCTGGACATCATGTAACCACGCAAGGTCCATGCACGTGGACCTTCGTGGGGACCACATCCCCTCCCCAGCGCTTCCTGGCTGTCCTGAGCTTGGAGTTGGTCTTTTGGGGTTTGTTTTTTTGGTTTTGGTTTTGGGGTTTTTTTTTAATTTTTCTGCTGCCTAGAAAATTGTAATTATCCGTTCGTGCTTGCTCCCTCATTGCTTGAGACTGCGCTCTTGTCCTCCAATGTCATACATCGAAGCGCAAGGGGAAAAAATGGGTATTGGATCAACCCTGCCTGCGGTGCCTAATTTGAGCGAATCGATAGGAAGAGGAAATCCAAGAAGGACTCATCCTAAGGATGCTGGAGCTGAACCTTTTGTTTCCATGGTTACGGGAGAAATGGGACCAGGAATGGAGAAGCCTATAAACTGTTAAAGGAGGACTCGTGGGAATTTCAAGTCATTTAACCATGCGTTTGCTAGACAAAAATTTAGACACCAGCTGTATCCAAATTGCACAGTGTGTATAGACGTTACTGCTCTTATTGACGACGCGGGGGTGTCCTGGGGGCCGGGTGGATCTATGGGCTGAGAGGCGCCCCAGTCAATAAGGCTGACCGTTGTATATAGGTATACAGATCTGTGTACATACGTATTCCAAATGAGCATTTGCTGTCTGGTTTATCATGAGTGTATATAATTTATTCTTCACAGAGTATCACAATTTTTGTAAATATCGGCACTAATTAAGAGAAAATAAATATGTATATTATTGAGGAGTTATTTTGATATCAGTTCTGTGGAGGGTGGGGAAGAAAAAGACAAGCAACTGTATTTTTGGTAGACTGGGTATTTTTTTCTGTATGTCTAAACCTTCTATGAGAAAAGAAACAGCCTGAAATGTGGAAAAATCAGTTTATGCTCCATCATCAGCCGGTCTGCAGGGGCTGTTGGAGGGGGAAACCCCCTGGGAGGAGCTGATGGGTCTCGGTGATGGGCACCGGCGAGGACGGGCACGCTGCATGGTGTGTACGGGAACCCCCGTGGGACTGACTCCAAAAAAGCTCCAGCAGCAACGCAGGCGGAGGGGAAAGGGCTGGAGCCGGGGTCAAGCCCGCATTCCCCATCGTTCCCCACTCCACCAACTTGGATATCAGCCACGTCTGTGCAGGTAATGGGGAACGGGTCGGGGATAAACCTGCTCTCAGGAAACCTTGTGGGCACCTAATGGGTGGGTTTTTTTTAAGCCGGTGATCCCTCTTGGAAAAGGGAGAAGCAAACAGGCAGGGGCGGTGCTAGTAGCATGTCCTCTGTGGGGTTACGAACCTCGTGTTCCCGGAGATGTCTCCTGGTAGGATCTCCAGCAGGGAACGGGGATGGACTCCCCCGGGATGGCTTCAGCTCCTCTTGCAGACAAATGGTTGGTTTGCTCCGTCCCCAGGGAGCAACCGTAGCAGTATTTTCTCCTGCTGTTTTGTCTTCTCCTCTCCTACGAGTGTCTTGGGGTGGGGAAGGCGTTGGGAGCACTTGGTACTTATGGTTTAGGGTTTGGTGGCTTTCGCAGGCAACGCCGCTGCTCTGGGCTTCCCTCCTGGCAGGGTAGGGCCGAGGTAGCCCACCTACTCTGTGCTGAGGGGATGGAGAGTAAAACGTAAGGAGAAGAGATCCTCCTTCTCCCGTGGCGTGGCTTGGGAAGTGGCACCACCTTGTAAGCCAAGGGTTAGCACAGCAGTGCTAAACCTCCAGCTCGACCACCCCCGAATTCCCCTGTGCTGGTCTTGGAGGAGCCCCTGCTGCGGGCTCAAAGTCGGAGTCCTTGGGTTTGAGTGTCACTTGTGCCAGGAAGGCCACTGTGCGACCCAGGGGACATCATGTCCCCCTCCGTGCCTCAGTTTCCCCATCTGTAACACAGCTTGCTAAGCTGTCTCCAAGGACCCAGCAAATTGCAAAGCTTAGCTCAATATTGAGACAGCAAAAATGCAGAAATGGGTGGCTGAACTCCTGGATGGACGTTAGGAGGAGAGGAGGTATTTAAGAGCAGCCAATTCTGAACATTTAAGTACGGAAAACCATTTAAGTGCACAAAAAGTAACATAAGTATTTATGAGCAATGCATCCTGAGCGAAATGTCACAGCATTTGCTGTAACGCTGAGTAGAAGCAATCCCCAAACTGGGCCAGTTTGTGTTCTTCAGCCCCATTTCCAAACCCGGGAGAAGCTGCAGCCGGCTTCGGCAGATGCCAAACCCTTCCCTTATCTGTGTCCCATTGTGGGCTTGGGGGCTAATAAATATCTAAACACAAAGAGGTACAAGGAGTTTGCAGAATGGAGTCTGCTCTGCACAGGCTCTCCAAAGAGCTGGCAGGAGGAGGCTGCGAGGCAGATACAGTAATTATTTTAAATTGCCGGTCTATCAGCATGCTGCACCATCCCAGCCGCGCTTGGAGGATGCGGGAGATGCCGTTGGGGGTGTTGCATCCTCCTGCCAGCCGAGCTGCTTGCGCTTTTACACCGTTCAAAGAGACAAGGAGAGGGATGGAAGAATTACAGCGTCCAGCACAGACCTCCCCACGCTTGGGCAGCCCTTTCGGCCCTGCGATCGGCGGCTCCCAGCCTGTGATCCCGACTGCGGCGAGCGGCTGATCCCCGCTGAGCGCAGCCTGCCTGGTTACGCCTGTGCTAAATGACCTACTTTCCTCCACTTTCTTCGCTGAGTGTTGCCTCTCTGCCAGGCAAAACCCCACGAAACCCCTCGCAGATCTGCTCCGGCTCATAAATTAAAGAGGTCTCCGAGGTGGGACAGTGATGCCCTTCGGTGCGGGGAGGACCATGCCGCATGCCTTTGAAAGGCTCGTCTCTCTGCTGAGGGGCTCAAGCCCTCAAAATCCTGCTCATTTGACATCAAGGAAGGAAAAGATTCAAGTGCCAAGAAAGCACTACCTCTGTTACTTGTCCTGGAAAGCTCAGGATGCTCAAACCCCATTACAGCCCATCGCCTGTGCCCCAGGGACAGGCGGGAATTTTTAGCCCTCCTGGCTGCCCGTTAGCGAGCCCGCTTCCATTTGGCAAAGTGGGCACTTGGATCCTGAAAGCACCTCCCGGACCGGAGCTGCAAAGAGGCCATTAAGTAAGATGCTGAAAGTGGGGAAGGGAAAATGATCCCGCGCCCGGGATGCTGCCGCCCTCCCGGTGACGCTCTGCGGACGCCCGGGGCGGTGGGGCTCAGGCGGGAGCTGGTGCAGAGCTGAACCATCTTTGCTGCAGCGCTGTCGGTTCGGAGTAGCCTTAACCAAGCAGCTGGGTGCAAAGAATTTGCAAGGGTGGGCGTGTGAAGTGGGGCCCCCGCAGCCTATCTTTAGGTAACCTCTAGGCAAAGGTTCGGTGCTTGCACAGCTCTTGCCGAGATGCACATTTATCCCACAGCTCTGGAAATCAGGCCAGGTCCCTCTTCCTCCTTCCCACTTTCTTTTACTCCTTCTTGTCCCTCCTTTGCATTTGTGCTGGGTGTTGAAAAACCTATTCCTAGGAGCAGCGCTCTCATCCGCACCCCAGCACGGTGTACGGGGCAGGAGAAGGGGAGCTTTAGGCAAATGAGAGCAGTGTCTGGGTGATGAAACATAAATCTACGCTTTTACAGATGCAGAATTGAGTCTGCTGGGGCCCTGGATCTCCGAAACATTAGGGCAGACAAAATAAGGAGGTGTGATCCAAGGATTAAAGCAAGCTCTATCGAAATAATTAGAACTACCCCAATATTGAGGCCCCTTGCTCCAATGTTACCCCAGTTTCATGGGGAAGGCAGGTACCCAGCCGCCTTTCTTAGCCCAGCACGCTTGGACATCGCATTGCCCTGTGCCTCTCGGTGCTGGGGAGATGCAGAAAGAGCCATGGTGAGACTGCCTCAGCTTTTTATCCTTAAAAATGATGGGAGAAGCTGGGTCCAGGGTGCCCGGGAGATTTACCGAAGGCTTAGCAGAAGGTTTGCCCCCCTCCTGCTCTCCGTGGGTTGCTGTCGTTGGGGCAAAGCTTGCTCACTGCCCCCGTGGGCACAGGAGATCGGGGCATAGATCCAAGCCCGAACCGCCTGATGCTCCACAGACAAGTCTTTGGGAGACTGCTGGTTTGCTGAGTTTGTAGGGACCCAAGAGGATGGGGCACCGCAGCCTCAGGGTTAGCAGAGGAACCCCAGGGCCGGTGAGAACCTGGGGAGTTTGTTTTGCTGCTGCTTTAATGCAGCCAAAATCAGCTCTCAGCAGGACCAGCACTGGGGTTTGGGGAGCTGGAGGCGCCAAGGTCATCCTGCTCCTCGCATCCGCACGGAGATCAGCCGGGCACAGTCCACCAGCTGCCCCCGCATCCGCCGCAACCTCCCCTCCGCGGTCGCCTCTCCGCTCTGCAGGCACCGGGCAGGATCAGGCCCCAAGGACACGGTTTTTACCCAGCAAGAGGTGAAGGTGGGGAGCGGGCAAGGGAAGCAGAACAAATCTAATCTGCCAGGCACCTGCTCCCTGCCTTGCAAAAAAATGCCGACGGCGCATCGTTTGAGAGCGTAGCCTTTTCCGCTTAGGAGCGGGGTTGTCTTCCACTGTCCTTTTATCCTTGGCTAATTAAAGGCAAATCTCTGCCGAAGGAACGCAGTTCTTCATAGTTGAGCCTTAATAACTAGCAAGTGGTTGCGAACGCTCAGAGGCAGCTGCAGAAATCCTGGGCAGAAATAGCATTTTTATCTCGCAGCTCACCAGCTTTGGCGCTGGGGATAATAAATTTCTGAGTCGTAGAAGGAGGCAACAGCAGATACAGCCCATGTTGTCCGAGTTTACAAAAGGATGAGTTGGATGGACCAACTAAACTCGCAAGTCATCCCTGGGGAGGACCTCGGAGATGACGTGGCCGTGGTGAGGTCCCACCGATCGCCTGGGTCCCTGGGGATGCTGTGGGGACCGGCTCGGGTGGGCTCCATCTGAGCAAACGAAGGTGTTTGCTGATCTCTGGGCAGGCAATTCCTCTCATCCCCAAGGAGATGCCTACAGGCAGCTGAGTCCCATCGGGAAAGGGCATCACCTCGCTGTAGCTGCTGGAGAAGAAGGTGAGGGAGGCTGGTCCCAGGTCGCTGAGGTTGGGTGAGATCTTTGAGATAGCTCGTGGGTCCTGGGGAGCCCCAAACCAGGCTGGGAAGGTGGAAAGGGCAGAGGGAAGATGGCCCACGGCGCTTGCCTTCCCATTTTGCTGCGGCCGCTCTCTACCCCCTGCCAGCGCTGCACGGTGGAAGGGCTTTGCTCCAAACCTCGTGTTTTATCCCCGTGGGAGGGCTGGGCAGGCCCAGGGGAAAGGAGCGGGGCTGGAAGCTGTTTTTCCAGCTTCAGCTGTCTAAAACCAAGCGGCCTGGCCGGCGGGGGTTACCTGGGGCTCTGTCTGTGCTCAGTGGAGAGACTGGCACCTCCGAGGGACGGAGGGATGAGGCTCCCCTTGGCTGTTGGCCTCCCTCCAGCAACTGCACAGGGGGTCCAGATGGTTGCAGCTTCTTCCACTTCCAGACTAGTCCGATCCAAGCTCTTAACCATTCACCTGCTGGTTGTTTCCACTCTTTAAAAGGCAGAAGGAGAATTTAACCCTGAAGGACCTCCATCAAATAAGAAGAATGCTCTGCACTTGTATAACATCTCCTAGCCAGGCAGCCCAAAGCACTTCACTCACGAATGTTTTTAAAGCTTTGGGGTTACTGTAATGCCCTGAAACCCTTAAGGATGAAAAAAACCAGCAGAGCATTTGGTATAGCAGGGCATAATTTCATGAAGACACACACACACACAAGAAAAAAAAGGTTGTGGCATCCAATAAGGCTGGCAAGAGGCAGGCAGGCATTGATAGTAACTATTATTATTCTGATGATGATGTTACGTGGCTCTTACACAGTGCTTTTCATTAGTAGCTCTAAAGTGCTTTAGGAAAGAAGAGATTCAGATGCCTCGACCGTCTGCAGCGATTTCAGCGGAGGAGCACAGGCGATGGTCTTCTGCAGAAGCTCTCACTGCAGCTTTACTGCTTGCAGGGCGAGGGCCTCCTCTGCTCAGCTCCCAGCCACCCTAATGGCATTTTATTTATTATTCAGCTTCTAGAAGTCTCTCTGCGCTGCACGGCCCAGGGATGTGGTCCTGCCACACCAGTACAGAGCTGGGGCGGACACCCCTTTCCAGGAACAGCCCCCTCCCCTACAACCCCCCCGACATTCCCATTCCACCTGCAATAAATGCAGCAGACTGATGCGAAAATCTCAGCGGTTTTGCCCATTTGCACGTTTATGCGAGCACTAGCGAAGGGATGCGAGGTCCCTGGGAGGGGGGACACCCCCATGGCTTTGGTCTGCCACCCCGCAGGGTTTTGCTCCACACAGGCTGTGCAAGGACAGAGAGAAAGGGCATTGCAAGAGCTCCTTGGCACGGCTCTATGGTACAAATTCCCCTCCAGTCTTCCTCCCAGCTCTGGCTGGGGGCCAGGCAGGTAACATTAGCCGTAGCCCTGCGGATGGGGGTGCGAGCTCGGGCTCCAGGCGCCTGGGACCGTCCCTGAAGCAGCAGTCGCTCCATCCTTGCAGCATCGGGCAGAGCAGCCGCCTCCGGGAAGGTCCGTCCTTGCCTTCACGCTGCCTGCAGCATCCATGGGCAGGGAGGAGCGGCTGAAGGTGAGCTGGCCTCATGCACCGGCTCAGTGAAAGTACTGCTTTGAAAACAGCAAAAGCCCAGCCCAAAGGCAGCTGGTGCCTGTGCTTCATTTTGGGGGCCCCTGGGTGCACCCTGAACCCATACGAATGCTCCTGGGTGCTGCTGACATTCAGCCCGTGCTGGAAGGAGCCCAGGTTTGACATCAGGCGGAATATGGGTGCTGCTGACTGTCTGCGGGGGTTTGCAGCAAGCTCGGCCTCAGCCTGGGGGCTCCCCACTGCACGTAGCACCCCCATCGTGTGTGGGACTCAAGGTTTCGGTTGCCTTTGCTGTTTGGCTCCTTTAGCATTAGAAAATCTCCTCGGCATTGGTTGGCAGGTGTGTACCCCAGCCTGTGCGCACCCAGACCGGTCCACGACCATGCGACATGTGCGCGGACACGCTCCCTTATGCATGCACATGCAAATACATCCATTAAATCCCAGTGAGCACTGGTTTCAGACCTCTTGCCCTCTGTGCTCTAGTTCAGTCTTAGTGACGATGCCGTAGGGGAAAATAGCTCATGGATTTAGCTCAAGCGGTTCCCAGGTGGGATGGTGGCACCTTGACCATGGTGGGAGTTGTCACTGGAAGAAAACAGCCCCTGGCAGCTCCAGAAAAAGAAGCAAAGGCACCTTTGACCACAACGCAGGCATTGCTTTGGTGCTATGCAGGATAAATGGGATGGCACTGGGATGCTCTGCTGGAGGGAGAGGTTTGCTCAGGTGGCTTCTCCCTGGCAGAGGCTCGGGGGTGGCTCGATTCGGCTCTGCAGCTCCTGCGAGCTCATCCTCTCCCTCCCCGCCAGCATCAGCAGAACCGCCGGCTCAGCACAAAGCTGCAACATCGCGGCTCAAGGATTAGACATTCATTTGCCATAAATAGAAAATTGGGGGAATGTGTTTTAGTATCTTAAATATATTCTGAGAGGCTGCTGATGCACAGGAAGATGACTGTCCTATCGATCCCTGTCCTCGTCCCGCTCGTCACCTCCCTCTGGGCAGAGATGACCCTCTCGCCCTGGGCTGACCCCAGGGCCTGACCCTGTGGCCAGGAGCTGAGGATTTGTCACCGTGGTGATGCTCTTTGGGAGCAAAGAGCCCTGGAGCCCAGCTCCCCATCGGGCTGGTCCCCTGGGGATGTCTCATGCTTTATGGAGGCATCCCCAGGAGAACCTCTCCAGTCGGTCTCAGTGTTGGGAGCCCCATTATGGTCAGCAGAGAGAAACTCCTCCGCGTGATTCATCCGGCTTAATTTAGCCGTTTGCCTCGGGGCCAGAAGAGGCATGCCTTAAAAGAACCCATTTTTCTCCATTCGTGGTGAAAGGAGTCAGGGAAACAAGCTCAGATGGAGCGGAGATGCCCACTGTTGGTGCAAGGGATGCCACTCAGATTTCCAGGGCACTGACACCTGAAAGACCCTTATTAAGACCTGACAGGAGCTGTGTGGGATGGGATGGCTTTGACACGTGCCCAGACAGAGCAGTGCTGAGACGCGGGGTTCACGTGACTGCTTCCCATCACCAGCTCCATGCCTGGATCCATATTTTCACAGTGAAGCCATAAGGACGTGCCCCCCGCTCTCTCAGCTGGTGCCTTTCATGCCTACAGAGAAGAGAGAAGACCCCTCTGGATGCTCTTTTCTGGGCCGCGTGCCTTTGGCGTGCTGGGGATGTGCTTTCCCGGCTGCCTGTGCTCCTGCCATCTGCTGCGGTGGCACGATGCCCGCTCACGCCTTGGCCGGATGGTTTCCCAAGGCAAGCTCTTGCCAAGTGAAGACGGGTTGAATGGCCAGCCGGCACAATGCCGCGGGTGCCACGAGCCTTGGCGATGGCATGAGGGAAGGGATCTGGGGGGCAATAGAGGACTGCAGGATCCTCGTGTGGCTCTACTGAGTGGCATGCCTTGCACCAACAGTGGGCATCTTACAGTCCATCTGAGCTTGCTTCCCTGACTTCTTTCACCATGAACGCAGAGAAATGGCTCCTTTTAAGGCATTATTCTTCTGGCCTGAAGACAGATCTCTAAATTAAGCTGCATGATTGATGTGGAGGAGATCCTCTTTCACTCTGCTGACCATGACGGTGCTCTTGGCAGCAAGACCCCATGAAGGCCTCCTGGGGATGCCTCCATATGTGTGAGAGACAAGGAGATGAGTCAAGGGGCTCCAGGTTCCCGTAGGTGCCATCTTTCCCCACACCAAATACAAGTCATCTTCTCCTGTCCTCGAGTCATCACTGCTCGTAGCAGTGGTTTCTGGTGCTGCAAAAGGAAACCAGAGGAACACATGGCAATGCAAGGGTCAACAAGGCTTCGTGGCAGCTCAGCGCTGTATTTTCTGTGCTGCTGAGCTGGTTCAGCCCCAACTGCACAGCTCAGAGTGCCTTTGGTTCCCAGTGCTGTCAGAGCCCCAGCGCTCCTCTGCCATATTACTCCAGTGCCCTGACCCTGCACATGTCCCTGGATTTACTCCAATTTTATGCCCAATGAGGCTCTCAGGCCTTACGTTGCCAGTTAATGGACCTTAAAATACCTAGAGATCCTGGTCCTGCTTCGCTAGCTTCATCGAGGGTGAAATTTTGCTGCAGGGGGGGTGATGGTGAGGGTGTAGGTGCCCAAGTCCCATGGGAGCGGGGAGGCTCATTCCTTCAGGCCCCATGGGAGAGCCCAGACTCTGCCTGGAGGTGAATGTTTTGCACGTGTTTCCATGCAGTAGGAGCTACAAGATGTTATTTCTAAGGGTATCCTCTGTTCCTTGCTCTCTTAGTATTGGGTGAAGGCCACGTCCATGGGAACTGCCTCATGGCTACACAGTCCCAAGCCAAGCAGATGTGTCCTCTCCACCAGATCTGTCTACAAGAGGATTTCCATGCCCAACAGAGGAGCAAAAGACACTGCAAGGGACATGACGAGGCATCTGCAGAGAGATCGGGCTGAACCCAAGTGTCTCGGGAGTGAAGAATGTCCTTCTCAGCATGTCCTGGTGATGTTTCCACCCTGGAGCAAAGCCACTCCTTTTTAGTGACTTTCTGCTTAGTTCATAAAAGCATTGGGAAGGATGGGGAGATTTTCAGTGGCCTTGGGAGAGACGCGAAGTCTCATATGGTTCTTCTCCCTATTGATCAGACCCTCCAGATAAGACCTTCCTCTGAAAGCTATTGCCTCAGTTGTCCATTTTTTCGTCCAAAATCCTCCTGCAATGACTGTAGCTGGCTGCTGTCTTCAGCGGTTCAGCTCACGCTCGCATCTGCCATTTTTATAAATAAATGATGAGTGGATTGATTAGTCACTTCCCTCCAACTCCAGGCCTCTCACCCCCGACCATTTGTTGGCTTAAATGGAAACTTCTCCAACCTCTTCTAGATGGTACCAGAGTGCGATTCCCCTTGGGATGAGGTGGGAGTGTTTAAGCATCAGAAAAATCTCTCCTTCCCCTTTTTTCCCACCTTGCTTAGCCATAGGGCTCGTTTTATCCTTGCTCACCCGCTCACCCATGGGGTCCCACTCCAGACCCCTGGAGTGGGATGAAGAGGAGGTGTTAGCAGGATGGATGCACCCATGCTGGGGTCCTCACTGCTTCGACTTGGCCAAGGTGGGGGGTACATTAAGGCAGGATCATGCCCGCAAGCCAGCCTGGCCCTGTGCACCGCAGGGAAGGATGCTCTGCCTCTTTTCTCCCTCCTACAAGGCCTTGGGCAAGTCCCTTTAGCACAAAGCCTCGGACAAAAAAAAGGGCTTTAAAAACCCCGCTCCCCTGCAACGCATCACTGCCCGTGGTCATACATAAGGTGATTTTATCCTGGGTGGGAAGGAGCATTTACTGGGGTGTCTCCCCTCATTAGCCCCTTGCCTGCTGCTAAATGTGCTTGCTGGGGGAGAAAGGAGGCAGGGGCCAAGCCAGCAGTCCTCACCTCTGTCCCCTGTGCCCCCACGCCAGGTTTGTGCCCTCCTCGATGTGGTACACCGGCAGCCGCATCCTCCTATTTAGAGGAAATCTATAAACCACTTAGTACAGAGCGAACCCGCCAGCCTTCCAGCGGCCTTCTGCGGAAAATTGATCAGCCAAGGGTTTAATCTTGGCATTTTCTTTTTTTGCCCCCTTTCTCCCTCTTTCTCGGTTTGCCTGAAGCCACCTGGTCCACCTTCAGTGACAGGATCCAGCACCTGACGGGCTCCATCCTGCTCCCACCTCCTGTGCAGCAGTACAAAGGCCCACAGCCAATGCTCCCATGCCCAGCGGGCTCCCCACATCAGCCCTGGGGTTTTGGGGACAGCTTGAGCCTGGCCAGCATCCACGGTCCCATGGAGTGGGCACCTGAGCTGCCGGTGGCCTCTGCTGCACTCGATGCGGTCCCTGGGCTGGAAAGGGGTGACATCCCCCCATGGGGTGCTTCAATCCATACAGACTGGTGAAATCTCCCCGGTGCATGGACATTTCCTTCTCTCTTAATTTCCAGAGGTGGGGAGAGCAACCAAGAGCTGGGAAACCATCCCCAGCCGACCTGCACGTTGGTGCTTAGCTCATCTGCACGCTCTCCTTGCCCTTTGCAGGCTCCAAAATCTCCAGGGATCATAGAATCATGGAATCATTTAGGTTGGAAAAGACCCTTAAGATCATCAAGTCCAACCATGCATGGTTGGAAGGGATGGGTGAACTAAGCCAACCAGGCAAAGCCCACAATGCCAAAAAGGTTGCAGATCTTGCCATCAACCTCAGAGGAAGGAGTAAACCCTGCCCAGACAACCTGAACCTGCACCTACACCCAGAAAAGCCCCACATCTGGCCAGGACCCACCACGACTGCTTTGGCCGCAGGGGCTGGTGCAGAGATTAGAGCCATTCCTGAGCAGGGAGCTGGGGAAATGTTTATTTTTTTCACAGAAGAATGATGACTCATTGACCGAATGCCTGTTGTTGTTGTTGTTGTTGTTGTGGGAAACATATTGTTTTGATTAATATCTTGGCTTGGGGATGTAGATGAGGAAAAAGATTTGAAGTTTTCAAAGCATCCCATTGGGAAAACAAAATCACTTTTGTTTCAAATGTTAAGTTGGTTGGGAAAAGGCTTTCAAAAGGTTAAAACTGAGTGAAATGCTTGGCTTAAGAGCAACCCTCATACAAATTTTCAAAGTGCAAAATTTTTTGATGTCCCAAACTCTACATTTACTCTAGTTCTAGGGAGGAAAAACAACTAACCCCTCCAAAGAGCCTCCGGAGGTGGGAAAGCTGTTCCCAGCCCAGAAATTGCCTTTAAAAGAAGAATTATAGGGTCAGACTCTGTGGAGGTACCTGGGACCTGCTTTTTGTCCAAGGATGGCCCCAAAGCCGCTGCGGTGATGGAGCTGTAGATCTAAGCCGTGGCACGAGCTGGAGCTGCTGGTGCTGGCTGGTCCCCGCTCCCCGGGTGACAGCTCGGTGGCTGGGACATCACACCGGGATGCGGAGCAAGGGCTGGAGCCAGTGGCAAAATCCCTCCGGGATTTTTTTTGCCTTTTCACTGGAGGATGATGAAGGGATTTGCAACGAGAGTCTCACCAGGAGGAGGACCGACAGCACCATGAGCACGTCTTCATATGCGCAAGCTGGTGCAGGGAGAAATGCAAGAGCAAAGGGCACTCGGTGCATTTAAAACTGCTCTTGCAAAGCTGGAAAACCCCCAATCCTGGTGAAAACCACTTAAATCTCCAGGAAGAAAACACCCAGTTTCAGCAGCTGAGTGCATCCCCAAAGGGGACTCGAAGCGGAGCCTTGGGGAGATGCAGGCTCGCCGTGCACGGGGGGATGAGGTGGCCGCTAAGGGACACGTCAGCTGAGCACCCACGAGCACCACGTCTCTGCAGACACGGTGGCAGTAATTGCTCCGAGCCGTTACCTACGGGAAGGGTTGCAAAATACCAAAGTGATGCTGCTGAAGCAGGAGGAGACGCTCAGGCACACAGCAGCTTCCCAGGGACGTGCTCTTCTCCTATGTGCCATGAATAAAAATAAAATAAAACCAGTGTCGGGATGGGGTTTGTCCCTGGAGGGGATCCCTAATTCCTGCAGTGAGCTCCCAGATGTTCCCAGTCCATTGGGATTGTGTAAATATCCCCAAGAGCTGCCCCTCGCGTCCAGGCTGGATGCTGCACCAGGAGCTGGGAAACGGCATGGGGCCACACGTTATTTTAATGTCAGACGTTGTTTTCTTGTTTTCCAGGTGTAGAGCAGAGCTCAGGGAGCTGCAGAGCGGAGCAGAGGGGATTTGCTGATCGGTTTTGCGGCAATCGTAAATTTGGGTGAAATTCCACCAAGGTTTTGAGCCGGGGGAAGACAGTGGAGGAGAGGGGAGGTGAGTGCTGGAAGCTGACCTGTGTTATTTGGATACTCCTTTCAATAAAATGTTCACGTCTTTCCTATGGTGCAAATACATCGCTTTCTGAACTGCCCTTTTTCAGAAAGGCAGAAAGGCTTGGCCATTTGCTCCTTAGCAAGACATAAATCAATTTTTTTCCCCTGGGGCTCCATTGTCCCTGCCTCAGTGTATACACAGCCAAGGAAATGTCCCGTCCTGTCCCCATGGCATCTGCCACCCTCCCCATGCACCGTCCCCAGCTCGCCCCCCTCCACGGGGCTGCCCTCCAAGCCAGAGGCTCTGCTCAGGTTCATCCTCCCGAAGTTCAGCTCTAGACATCTTGGTGCTATTTAAATATTTACAGCAGACGGTGGTAAAAAAGATTGAAACATGAATTATTCACAGCTTCGCTTTTATCTTGGCAAGGGCCGTTGTATTTAGCAGGGAGGATTCCTCCGGCGGAGGGATGGGCTGTTTCGGGCTGGGCAAAGCGGTTGAAAAAGTGGTCGAGAAAGTGGGGAGGGAGGGAGGGTCTCGGGGTGGCCGAGGGGAAACCGAGCGGGCACGTACGGGGCACGGCGAGATGAACCTGGCACCGACGCAAGATGTATTTTTTCCTCCTTGCACGTCTTGCTCAGTGGCACAGGGCTGGTGCATCGGGAGGACGCGTCGGTACCCTGCAGCCGCGCCGGGGCACGTCGGAGGTCTCCGGGTGCGGGAGACGCTGCGACGCTTGCGCGGCCCCGCGGATGGGTGTAAGTCCTGGCTCCGGGCTTGTCCTCAAGCCTGCGTGTCCCTGCGCCTGAGCAAGGGGGTGATTTCAAAAGGGTTTGTGTCCCATTGAGCTGCCATCGCTTTGGACATCCCTGGCACCGAGTGGTCTCGTAACGCAGCCTGCGTGGCTCGAAAGGGAGCGATTTCCCACAGGTAACGCTGTTCACGCAAATGGTTTCCAGCGACTGGGGACCATGCTGCAAATCCCTCCATACTCCTGTTCACCCCTGAGCAATTTACCCCAAGGATGCTCGCAGAAAGGATAACATAACCCGCTGCCAGACACTTTTTCTGGGGACTCAAGGGCTTCAATCACACCCTCGAGGCAAAAATAAGTGTTCAAAACCTCAGCTGCCAAAGGGAGATGGAAAATACTCTTTGCCTTTCTGTCCCTGGCAGCTTCTCCCCGTCAGGACTGACTCCCACCAGCCTGCGGAGGGATTTTGACACCATTTCGGATCTAAAGGGGAGCAGGTGACGTAAATCGGAGCCAGTTTTTGGAGGGGAGGAGTGGGGGAGAAACACATTGGGGAAAAAAACCCACACCCCTGTGTCTCCTCTCCCTGGAATTAGAGCTTGTTCTCAAGCTGGTGGCATCTTGTCTGCATCCAAATAAACCTGAGCCTGGTGCTGGACCAGTCTCACCAGTGTGGCCATGCAGAGGAACCCAGGAGCATCCTGCCCAGCCCTGCTAAATGCCCTGTGCAGAGGGAGGGAAGGCAGCACCCGTCTCGCCGCGTCGGCTGCGGTGATTTGCAAGGAGCAGGACATCCCTGCCCCTTGACTCCCTGATTCCCACTGCGGGAGGATCCGACCCTTCCAGGCTGTTGCATTTTCTTTGCCTGCAGTGGGAGGCGTGGAGCAAGGCTGTTCGATTTGCAGCACTGTTTCCTTCGCCATCCCCGGCGAGAGCAAAATTAAAATGGGGTTTTATAGCTCCTGCCTCCCCGCGGAAGCTGCAAATCCTTCGCGGAGCAGCACGAGGGGAGCGGGCAGCCAAAAGGCAGCTCGTGACGCAGCTCGGAGCAGGATCGGGCCCCGTGGGGCTGCCAGGGCAGCAGAGCAGCCGGTCTCTGCTGCCAGCACGGCCCGTGCCCAGCGCCGGAGGCTTTTCCTGAAGGGCATTTTCCCATTATTCAGCCTAAAAACTCCCCTTCTAAGTCATCGCTGATGTGGGGGCCAACCTGACTTGCTGGGGATACCCCCTGTTACCCCCCCACCCGGGGATTTGGCCCCTCGACTCCATAGCTGCAGCTGGGGGGGCTTTGCACCCTTTTGGCCCTGGGCCCAGCTCCCACAGCCCCGCTGAACACCTGCAGCGGCAGAGCGAGCCCTCCGTGCCTCAGTTTCCCCACGCCTGCAAGAGCCACCATACAAAACTCGGGGGGATTAGGTTTGTAACTGATGGCAACACGGGATTTTTTAGCTGTTCCTGGGAGGGTGCTTCCTTATGTACCCAGCCGGGGGGGAATTAAAGGCCAGAGAAGGGAGCGTTCGGATGCCGGCACCCCAAAACCTGGGTGCAGCAGCACCGGTTGCATGCACGGGTAGAGACTCGGCAGCATCAGCCTGCAAACACAGGATGCCCTGGGTTTTTTCAGGTGGGAAAAGCTACGTTTCCTTGTTTGTGGGTGAGTGGGCATGTACCATCTCCGGGGCTTCCCTTAAGGGTTATTCAGCCATAATAAAAATAAAGTGTTAAATGATTGTGCGTAATTAATCCTATGGAGAAACACCAGCAGGGGCTGCGTCGTGGCAGTGGCGTGGGAGAGAGGGACCATTCCTGCGCAGCGGATGGAGAAATGAGGAGCTCATCTGAGCAGGAGAGGAATTCAGAAGGTTACACTGAGGGTGTGCCCAGCCTCGTAATTAAGGGCTATCCCTTTCCTGGGAAAGACCCGTAATTATTTCCTTGCTCCCGGAGGAGAATTAGTCATTGCTGGCCCCAAAAAAGATAGTTCTTATTTTATCCTTCTCATCGCCAGCAAGGATGGAGCGTGCCCAGGCAGCTGACCGAGGGCTGGCCCTGTCCCTGCGGCCAAACCAGAAGCAGCTCTGGTTCAATGTGGGATTTCAAAGGCAGCCCCCTGCCCTGCAAACCCAACCCCTGGCTGCCCAGATTTCAGCCCCTCCTCGTGCACTGCACCGAAGCTCTGTCCCAGCTGGGATTTGCTGGGGCGATAGCTTGAATATTTTCCTTAAAAGTCTTTTCCAAGAAGCCCCCCCGAGCTGGGGGGGACGGTGGCAGGTTGTGGGGCTGAGCAAGGTCGTGGGCTGCCATTGGGGCAGGTAATGTTAGGAAGAAAAGGAATGTTTCTCCCTGATCCCGGCAAAGAGAGCCAGCGCTGGAGAGGGAACCATCCAGGGAGCTATTTCCCACTTGGGAATTGCTTCTGGAGGTTCCCCAAGATTCAGCTCTCCGAGAGGTGCAGCACATCTTGCAGTTTTATGGGTGCAAACAGAGGCTTGTCTACGCCAGGAGTGATCAACACCAGCTGCCCATGGAAGAGGACAGGGATGGGGACGGCGTCTCCAGACCTTTCCCATGTCACGTCTCCAGGGATGTGTGTTTTGGGATTGTGCTGCAGAGCCCTGCCTGGTTCTGCAGGAATTTGTCCCTGCGTGGGATCTGTGGGGCTGGAAAGATGGGCCAACCCTCAGGTACGGTCCAGCATCTTCCAGCGATGGTCTAGCATCTTCAGCGCTCCTTCTCACCTTCGTAGCAGAGCAGTGGGGAATGGGGAGGGAGGAGGCTGCGCCCAGCACCGGATCTGGGGTCCAACAGGGTGCCCAGCATCATGGGTGCTGGTCACCGCTAAGATCCTTTTCCTTCCTATTCCCTGCCCAATTCCTAGATTTTCACCCAGATTTTCAGCCCAACCAGCACATCTGGTCCTGACCAGCAGGAGAGCCTGCTCATCAGCATCATCAGGGGAGCTGCAGCCTGCCAAAGCTGTGGGCTAGTTGGGCACCTGAGGAACGAGGCTGATAATCTGGTGAGCAGCTCCACCTGCCTGAGGTTAGAAAAGGACCTTTGGCAAAGGCAAACCAGTTTGGGACCGTCCCTGGGGCTGCTGGTCTTACTGGGACAGCCAGGTATGCTCTGCTCTTGGGTTAAAGCAAGTGAGCAAAGGCCAGGCAGAGTTTAGAGGGGAGCAAGGGTTGCGTTTAGGTTATTAGACAGCAATAAAATGCAAAAATGTGACTATTTGAGGGCGTGGAGCTGTATTTCACAGGCAGCAGCGCTGGGGATGTTGTGACAGCTTTCTGGCAGCTCCTGTCTGCAGCGTCCTCCCATGCGGGATCCGGGGAGGAGGAAGAGGGTTTGTTAATGGAAGGGATGAGGAGAGGTGGGTTTCTGTGGGTTGTTTTGTTTTACAGCAGTGAATTTTGCTGGCTTGTTTCAGGGCACAACGCCGTTGAAGCGGGGGTGCGGTGCCGCCTGCTGAGCTGGCAGGAGCAGGGCTGGGGGGATGGAGGGGACCTTTTTGGGGCAGCAATGAGAAAGCAGCCCCCCAGGAGCCACCTGGAGTTAGGAGCAAACACCTCCGTTTTTTCAAATGCTTATTTTTAATATTTCACCCTAGGAAGGCTGTGGGGTGCAACAGCCATTGGGCTGATGAATATATCAGTGTCTAAGAGCTCCTGATGGATATATCAGTGTTTAAAAGGCTCTGAGTGTAACCTCTCCCCACCCAAGGGACCACGTGAAGGTGCTGAGTGGGTGGGGTTTTTCCCTTTTTTTACCCCAAAGAGGGTAAATTTTGCAGGGGGCACTTGTACCCCTTTAACTTCCAGGAGCATCGCTGCATCGAGGCGGGTTTACGCCAGCTGAGGACCCACGGCAGCTTTGGGGGGTGAAGAAGGGAGAGAATGGATGAAGGAGGGCAAAGGAGCTCCCATCTGTCAGGTCTTTCCCCATCCCTCCTGCTCAGTTGTGCCCGGGGACTGACGGAGCGGGATGTGACAGGTCGTCACGCCGATTTGCCAAGCTTTGGGAGTTGTCTGGAAACGGGGTTTTGGATTGCAAGAGCTGAGCTTGGGGGAAGAAAACAGCATTTAGGGAGAATGTTGGAAAGGCTTATTTCCACCAAGACCATTCCTGAACCGTATCTTTGCCCTTTGCATCCAGCATCTCTGCCTCCATCGCAGGGGTGAAGTTTCATGATCTAACGCTTAGTTATCACCAAGAAGAACGCCTGCCTTTTCCCCAGCTCTGGTATGAGCCCAGCTGAGCTCTAAACCAGCAGAAAAGTGAGTGTTTTTGCAGCAGGTGAGCCAGCTGAGGGGGCTGGGAGAGGGGAAATGGGGCCTTTTTGGTGCCTGCAGCATCCTGCAAATGTTGGTACCCATCACCAAGAGCCCCCTCTCCCCCCTGCCCCAGGGGAGTGGGGCTGAGAAAACACTTGTTAGGGAAAAACCTGGCTTTTCATGCCAGGGCTGAATGAGTTTTAGGGGAATATATACAGAGTTGAAGCCCAGAATATGAAACAGCTCTGAACCAACCTCCTATTGCAGCTCCTGAGAGCTGGTGCCTAAATCCCTGGGACGGTTTGATCCGAAATCTGGTGGCTTTTGGTAGCAGAAGGGTCCCTCCCTGTATTTCCACCCTTGCCTTCCTCCCCGGAGCAAGGAGCATCGGCGGGAGCCTGGTGCGTGAGCGGGGCCTGGCAGGTTTCCAGCTCTGCTTTCACCTAAAATCCTCGGCTTTTTAATTACAAGCAAGAAATTTCCCCGGCAGCCTGGGGAAATTACCCTGTGCCAGCCCCTCCGCGGTGGGCAGGCCTCACCTTCGGCGTCAGCTAACTGCAGCTTGGGGTTAGGAATCCTGAGATAGCTTGAATACCTGTTCCTGTGTGGTTACACCTATATGCATGCTGATAAGTATGTGTTTGTGTTCTCTTTGGTCTCTCTGTATGTGTGCAGGTCAAGGAGTACACGCACACGCTTTATCTCCTTCCCAAGAGAGCAATGGCACCAGCTGAAGCAGCTTCTACACCTTTCCAATCAGCCCATTATGTCCCATTTTCAGTCGAGGTGAAAGTTTTCCCCTGAAAGACCAATTCTTTTTGTCTCCAGGCTCAGCCTTCATTGCAATGCATCCCTGCTTCCCGCCCCAGCGGCCAGAGAGGCCGTCGGAGCTGCGGCTGCTGCAGCCCGTGTCCCCTTAAGCATTTCTTAATGCAGTGGCTTCATTCCTACCCGCGGCTGGATGGGGTTTTGTCACTGGGAATGGCCTCGACCCCCATCATACCCTGCTCTGTGTGTTGAAATGGGTGGTTTTAATAGTGAAGAGGGGAAGCAGAGCCCTTCAAACCGCTTTTGGTGCGTGGGTGCCCATAGGTAGGGCATCCCTATATAAAACACATGCACCACTGTCCTCTTCTGGCTGAAGCTGTAATATCGCAGCCGCTGGCACTGTTATATTGCAGCCACTTGCCAAGACCTGCAGAACCCTTTTTCTTTTTTAGGTAAATTTGCCATGTGCCATCCCTCCCCGCTGCAGAGGATGGGACCTGGGGGCCCGGCTCCGTCAGCAGCACAGCGCTGGGTTTGGGCAGGAGCGGGGGGGTCTGGATGCAGCTGCCGGGCGCTGGGGACCACGGGGTGCTACGGTGGGCTGCCCCCATCCTGACGAGATTTAAATAAATGTTGTGGCATGCTATAAAAATACAGTGTCTTGAATTAAGCTGCTATATTGCCATTCCCCAGACAGGGGCACTGTTGGATTTAGTTCCTAGTACAAGAGATTTTGGTCTTTTTTGGTTTACGGCCCACCGAAGCTTCTCTAGGAGGGGCACAAATTCCCCTGCAAGGTGAATTTAAGATTACTGACAGTAACTTTAATTTTCTTGGTCATTTTTTCAGAGCCACCCTTAGCCAGCAAGACTCGGGAACCACAGAACAGACAGAAACTGCTGCTTTGGAGACACCAGCGAGCGCTTTCTGATGTTGCCAGGCTTTAGCTGCCGCAGGGACTTGATCTGGAGGCGCAGAGGGAGTAACCTGTCCAGGCAGAGCTGCTCCCCCAAGCTGCGGCCCGGGGATGGAAGGAGGAGTGAAGGGAGCAGACCTGCACCTCCCTCCCCCGGTGCAAAGGGTGTTTTGGCAGCTCAGCCCTCTTGCGTGCTCTGTGCCTCAGTTTCCCCACCTATAACCTCGCCTTGGACAGGGTTTTGAGGCAATGAGGTGATCCCACACTTGGCCTTAGGACTCTGCAAAGCAGGAATACCTGCTTGGGATGGATGTTGGCTTATCTTGTCGCCTGCACCGCGCAGGAGGGAGCCTTCCCCTCTGTCACGGCTCCAATGAAGCCAACAACCAGGGCACCAGGGCCATCTCCTCACCATCCTCCTGGCTGTCCCCATCGTGTGCAGGGAGAAGAAAGGACCTAGCAGAGGTCCTAATTTCAGACTTTCCCCCTTGCTCCTCCATCTTCCCTTCCCTAGTTTGCAGGGGCACCCAAGCAGGGGTATTGCCACCCTCTCTTCCCTGCTGCAGCCTTTTATTTTCCATCTGTGTCTCTTTTCTTCCCTGACTGTCTGAAAAGAAACCATCTTGTCTCACCGCTCACCCCAAAACGTGACCCAGCCGCATCTACATCCCTGCACCCGTCCAGCGGCAGAGACAAGGTGGGTGAGTGCATCTCCTCCTCCCTTTGCTGTTGACCCAAGGGAGGGGATTCTGCCCCTCTGCTCCGCTCCGGTGAGACCCACCTGGGGCACTGCATCCAGCTCTGGGGTCCTCAGCACGGGAAGGACATGGAGCTGTTGGAGCGGGGCCAGAGGAGGCCACAAAAATGATCCGAGGGCTGGGACACCTCTGCTATGGGGACAGGCTGAGAGCTGGGGGTGTTCAGCCTGGAGAAGAGAAGCCTGCGGGGAGACCTGATTGCGGCCTTTTGATACTTAAAGGCGGCTTATAAGAAAGATGGGGACAAACGGTTTAGTAGGGTCTGTAGTGATAGGAGAAGGGGTGATGGGTTTTAAACTAAAAGAGGGAAGATTCAGACTAGATATAAGGAACAAATTTTTTACGATGAGGGTGGTGAGACGCTGGCTCAGGTTGCCCAGAGAGGTGGTAGATGCCCCATCCCTGGAAACATTCAAGGCCAGGCTGGACGGGGCTCTGAGCAACCTGATCTAGTGGAAGATGGCCCTGCTCGTGGCAGGGGGGTTGGACTGGATGGCCTTTAAAGGTCCCTTCCAACCCAAACTATTCTATGATTCTGTGATTCCTCATCCTTTGGCTGATAGAAAATGGACGAGCAATGGCCCCTTCATGGAGGAGATTAAATAAGGGCTGGAGATGGATGCTTTGATGTCATCCTTCATGGATGTTGGGGTGAGATGCTGCTCTCCCCAGGGAGGAAGCAACAGTGCAAGCAGATATGTGCTCAGGTCAGAGGTGGTGGTGAGAGTTTCTTATTACTGATACAGAATAGCCTGATTTCGGTGACCAGGAGCCGCCGTGACGTGGGTTAGGGTTATGCAAACCCACCGAGAAGGTGACGGGCGTGGAACAGGAGCCTGCCCGTTGACAGGGCAGCATCGAGTTGGGCAATGAAGACCCACGGGGGGGAACTTCATTAGGGTCAGCGTGGGGTCCGGGGTGATTAGTGACAGTGTTTAGAGCCAGCCTGATGAGGGGGTGGGGATCAGATTGCCCAGCACCACCCGGGCACAAGGGATAGCATAGCACGACTTGGTGAAATCAGAGTGGGCAGAGAAAGTGATCGCGAAAGATTAGAGAAGGGGGGAGCGCTGGGGAAATGCGGCCTCTGGGCACAGGGACAGCGATGGTGGGGCCATCGTCCTCCAGTTAAAGAGCTGGTCCAGGGACTGGGTGGCTGCTCCTGGCTCTGCCCTAAATGCTCTTCACCTCTTCTGTGTGTTGGGGACGGGGTTGTACTGCAGATCTGCCCGAGATCCCCAACTCCAAGCAATAGCGGAGGGTTAACCTGTGTGAGCATCCCTTATTTTCTGCGCTCCTCTTGCTGACGGAAGCCAGCCCCAAAGCACAGGGGCGGCGTGGTGGGCTCCAAGATGCTTAATAAAACACACTGCTGTGCCCCACGTGGGTTCAGAACAGGCTGAGCACGCCGTGCCAGCAGACAGGCTCCAGCAGATTGTGGCCTTCTCTAAAAATGTTGCATGTGGGCTCACGAACAGCACTTAGAGCTCGAGGAGGGAGCACCTGATGGGAAGGACCCTACTGGCGGCAGCATCGGGCAGATACCAGAGTGCTGCCCACAAACCAGGAGGGAAACGGGGCTCGGGAAGGCGAGAGGGGAAACTGCAGCCCCTGTTGAAGCAGGAGCGGGTGGCAGCCCTGGCCTGCCTGTGACCCGAGCGGCCGCGTTATCCCAGCCGGGGATGCACTGACAAGGCAGATCCGTGCCCTCTCTGGGCTTTGCAGAGCTGGGGCCAGCAGCCGAGTCGTGCAGGGAACAGGGAGATCCCCAAACCTCCTTTTACTAAGTTATCTCGGCTTTCCCTTGTGCTGGTCTAGGTTTTTGGGGTGCTGGGGACCCCAACTCCCAAGTGCATGGAGCAATCCCTCTTTTTCTTCCCCTGTGCCATTGCCCAGCCTTCCCCTTCCCTCTCTGCCTGCCAGGGACCCGCTGGAGCGTGGCCGGCGCAGAGCTGCTGGCGCTTGGCTGCCTGCACCACTGGCAGCTGGGGCTGCTCCTGCCGGGGCCGGGCAGATGGCAGGCAGGGCAGGTCGCATCCTGCAAAGCGGCCGGGAGAAAGCCACCGTGAGAAGCTTTTGTTTTGCTGCCTGGAGCTTCTCTTTCAGGTTCAGTGTTTCCAGGGCATCGATGGGGCTCTGGGAGCGGGAGCAGCCCTGGTGTGATGGGGGAGGTGTCTGACCATGCTCGAGGTGGCCAGTGGTCCCCTGTCCTGCTCTGGATGGATGTGGGCAGCCAAGACCCTGGGGGGAGGCTGGATTCAGCACTACAGCTTTGAAGCTTTCATTGATGAGCAAAACACACGTAAGGCCTGCAAAGCAGGAAAATAAAGGAGAAGAACGAACCAAGTGGGACAGAAACCAGGGAGAAAGGAGGTGATGGAGATGGCAGGGTGCAGTGAGGAGGGAGAAACACAATCCACCCAAGTGGGTACATAATTTATTTGCCCATTAGCTATTAATAAGCCAGCCTTTTGTATCAAGTCTCCCAACGTCCTTGTAACAACTTCAGGCCTTTCTGCGGAGCATCACCCTTTCTGGGTGTTCCTGTGCCACTTGCCATGCTAACATGATTCTTGATATGTCCTGTGCCTTCGTTACCACCATTCAGCTGAACGAGTAATTAATGAGATTCCCCATTACTGCAGCGTAACAGTAACCTCTGGGAAATGCCCGTGAGGCAGTACCATCTCCTGGGGATGCTGGGCATGCATGGCTTTGGGTGGTGCTTAACGGGTAAGGTAAGTCTTTAGGGCTTCCTTGTGAGTTGGGTTGAAGCAGAAGGGCCAAGCTGATGACTTGCGCGAGCCACGGACCTTTCCTTCCACCACCTGCTGTCCATGATTACTGCAGGATTGGAGGTGATACCTGATACCGAGATGCAGATCAGCTCAACGTAGCAAGGAGAGGTGGAGAAGACCCATCCATCCTGGTCAACAAACTCATGGCTACCCTGCAACCTCCAGCGTGTACCTTCCTCCCATCCTCTTCACCAAGCAGAAGATAGATGGGCTTAACCCATCCCATGTATTCTTGGGATAAAGATGACCAGGACACCATACCAGAGGCTTGGAAGGACCCACCAGAGCAGCCAAAGTCTCCTACAGCTCTCTCTTGGTGGCTGAGGGAACAAGGTGGGTCTTTGCTAATGGGAAGACCCTTCTGCAACCTTGGGTATGTCACCTCTTCCCTGGCATTGCCTGATGCTGCTGCTCAGAGCTGAATGTGGGGCCACTTGTTGAGTTTGCCCGCAGTGTGGGATGCTCAGCGACTCCTGGCAAACGCCTTGAAAGGCTCCCAGGGCCTCCCCGGGATATGGAAGGGCCCCAAGTCCACCAGTCCCCAAAGTATTGGCCTTGTGTCCCATAGGCATTGCACAGGGAAGAGTGGTGAGGCCAGGACCCAAGCCCGAAGCCATGCAGCTCCCGTTGAGGCAGCAATGTGCCTTGGTGGGACCAAGAGACTGGAGTACAGCCCGCATCTGGGCAGGTGAGAGCTGCTGGACTCTTTGCCTTTTAGTCGTAAAATGAAAATGTTTCTTCTTAAAACAGGCGTTGCTGCCAGGTGGGAAGCTCTTAATGTCGAGGGGAATCCCTCACCCACAGAGCAATGATGGGGACAAATCTGCTCCCAAGTAATGGAGCTATCACTTGGGGGGGGTGCCGCTCAGGAGCTGAGCTCTTGGGGGTACAACCCCTCTCCTGGGGCTGGTTGCTGAAGAATTTGGGTTTGTTTGGGGCAGTTGTTTCCCCCGCGTGTGAAGATGCACCACAGCCCTGCTTGCAGCGCTGCGTTTCTTCCCCGTGTTTCCTTTAAAACCAAGGACAGCAAGACGAGGTAGGGTTTCACGAGGGTATAGGATTTCCGAATCTGAGTCTTTCCTGAGACAAACTCTTTCTAATCCTTACCTGCGTGTCAGAGACGCGCAGGCACCGGCCACATCCATAACCACCCGAGATACTCCTATTGCCTGAGGAAGGGCTGTAATTTAGGCTGGCTGAAGGGGGCTGCAGGTGAGTGACTGGTTTTAATTTGATTTACTGTGCTTATAAAAGACTGTATGGCATTGATGATATAATGGAAGTGTAACTGAGCCCAACACCCATGGAAAGTTCTCACCTATATTAAGCCACTCCTTTTATTTTACTTTATTATTGCTAAGATGTGGAAGAATCACCTGGTTGAAAAGGTTTCCATTTCTCTCCAGCTAAAATGGTGCTTGGCTCCTGGTTTTGTACCAGGTTGTGCTGATACAGGATTTTTGGATGCTCTTGGGTTTGTGCCTGAACCCAGAGAGACACGCTCTGTGCTTTGAGCATTTACAGCCTTTGTTTCTCTTCCAAGACTTAAATAAAGTAGTTACTCTTGGCTGTGATCTTTTTAATGGGTTTGAATGCTTTGCAAGTCTTCCATTAGAAAATCATCAGCCATTGCAATCTGCTTTATTGGAGCATATACAAGAAACGTTGAAGACGTTGAAACACACGCGAGGAAATATTAGTTGCCTTCAGCCTGCTCAACTTAAACCGTAAGGATCTGGAGTGAAATAATTCATCAGGATTTCTGACAGGCTGAAATCTATGGCTGCCAAGTAGTCACTTAAAACCTGAAACAGCGGTGGGAGCATCCCTTCTATCGGGATGAATTAAATGGGGAGGGGATGAGATGCAGGAGCGGAGGACATCAGGTTCAGGCTGCAATAATAATAGTTAATGGGATCTTTCTTTTTAGGTTGGCTTGGTCTCGCCTGGAAATAAAAGGGATATTTTAGGTGGTCCCGGAGGACTGAGCGTGGGAATCCCCACTGCAGGAAGCTGCGCAGTGCTTATCCCGGTGACGCAGAGCAGGGTGTGGGGAGGGTTAATGGGAATATTGGGTCAAAACTGCTTCTAGTTCCAGTGGATTCAGTGCAGTTTGCATTTAGTGGTGAAGAATAACATACAATTTTCAGAGTTTGGTTTAGGTCATCTTCCCTGGTCTTGTGGGTTGGTGCAGGAGCGCAGACGGAGCTGGTCCTGGCGCTCCTCAATGCTGACTGCGGCTCTCGCACTAACGAATGCTTCCGTCCTCCAAGCGCTAATGAAAAAGCCCATAGAAAACCAGGCGCTGGGGGTGAGGGTTGGGCAGAAGGACTCGGAAGGGGGCAAAGAGACCTTCCTTGGTTAGTACTGGGCTCAGGTTCCAGTGAGTATCAACCCAGAGTTACTCCATAAGCACCTGCAGGGTTATTTCATGTTTGTGTGATGAGTTGCATGGTCTCAGGGGGAGGCAATCCCTGTAGAGATTGTAGAAATTTCCATACAAGCAAAGCCTCAACCCAATAAAGCCCCATTTTTAATGGGGAAAAAATGATTGTATTGCTGATTCCCCGGGCAATACAATCTGGCTTCCTCAGCTGAGCCCTTCCCTTTGCATCTCCCCCATCCCCAAAGTGGCTTAAAACTGCAGCTTTTACAGCCGAGATTGCGCGCCTGTGCCCCAGCGAGTGCTTTCCCATTGCATCCCAAGGTGAAATTCAGCTCACGGCATGCGGTTGGGAAAACCACGGCTTTGCCGTGGTCACTTAAGTGCTGCCCTGGGCAAGGAGGGGGGGACGAGGACACCCCACCCCAGGGTGGCCGTGTACCCCTCCGGGCTTGGCTGCGGCAGGGCTCGGCCGTATCCATTTTCAAAGGTCATGGGAAGGAGACTGGGAAACTGCTCCGAGGCAGAACCAGCTCCAACTTCATATAAGGAGCGCAGGGCTGTTGGGGAAAGATGACCCCAAGGGGCAGATTTTTGTGTTCTCTGAGCTTTGAGTTCTCCTTTTCCCTACAGCTGGGGGGGGGGGGGAATTTTCCAGGACTGATTTTCCAGGATGTGAAAAGATGGTTATTTTTATTTCTTTTTATTTTCTTGAGGGTTTTTTTTTGAGCAGCGCCTCTGGGAGACCCCGATTTTGTGCCCCCCGCTGCTGGGATGCCACTGAAAGGGCTCAGCACAGGCTGATCTTGACATTTTCCTTTCCCAGTCCAAGGCACAGCATGGAAACCTGCCCCAGTTACACAGGCTGGACTGAAGCTCGAGGGAAAGGCTCAGCATCCCAAGCTGCTGGCAGGAGGATTCGGGATGCGGGCAAGGGCTGGGGGCAGCTTTTGGAGGTCAGCTGGGAAATGCCTTGGCTGGTGCTTACCCCGTTCCTGTGTGCTGGGTCCCATTTCAGGGTGTTGCTCTTGTTTTTGCCTTTGCTTGTGAAGTTTTGGGGCAGGGAAGGAAGGCAATGCTCTCTGCAGGGGCTGGAGAAAAAAAATGGAAAAGGAAATAGCTGCAGTTTCATCAAATCCTGCCGGCAAAGCGGGCAGGGGCTTGGAACGGCAGCTCAGGTGCCTTCGCTGAAGGCCGTGGGTGATGCTCGCAGCCCCGATGGCTCTTTGGACTAACGGAGGGGCTGCGGCCGAATCCAGCAGCCTCTGCTCTGCCCCTGGCTGGGGCTGCGCTTGGCTGTGTCCGAGTCACGTCCAGGACCCTGTGCTGTACGGGCACGGCGTGGGCCCCTGCAGAGGTTCACGGAGGAACAGGCACCCCTGCCCATATAAAAATGGGATGGAAAAAGCACCCAGGGGTGCAGTTCCTGCTCCCAAAGCTTCAGCAGTTTGGGAGCTCCCCTAACAGCAATCGCAGGCTCCTGGGAAAGGAGGATTTACCCATACACAGGAGCAAAGTCAGGCCCAGATGTTGGCAGCAGCCGAGGAGGTGCCCGGCCGGAGGAGGCCTGGGTGCCCCCACCCGGCTGGTACCGCGGCACGCAGCCATGCCGGCGGGAGCAGCGGAGGGTCCCGATTCTCTGGCTTCTCCTTCCTTTCAAGCGGGTGGCAAACCAACAGGGTCCCTGGGAAATCGGCACCATCCTGGCTGAACGTGGCAGAGCATCCCAGCGAGCAGCCCCGTGCGGGGGGCACAGAAAGGGCCATGTTTGAGTATCCTCCGCTTCAGGCCGCTCCTTCCTCACCCTCGCTTGGAAAGCAAAGGCCGTGCACGCATTTGCCGACACGAAAGTGGTGAGCTGGAGGCCTGGATGCCACTGCTGCCAGTGGGCAGGACCCAGAGAAGGAACGAAAACCCATTTCAGGCAGAAGAAGAATGAGGGCAAGGAGTCCCACCGGGCTCACGTGGGTACCGGCATCGCCTTTCCGCCCAGCGCAGGAGAGGTACGAGCATCCCCGCGCTGCCGCGGCCATGCGCCCGCGAGAGGCGACGGGGCAGCACCGCCGGGCAGCCCCGGGGCAGCAGAGCTGAAGGAGGAGGAGGAGGATGGAGACAGGGAGACCGGGCGCCTCGCGCGCTGGAGGAGGATGAGGATGATGCAAAAGCCGGGTTTGTTACGCTCCTCTTCTTTGCAGCAGCCTTCGTGCTGGGGGGAAGTTGGGGACGGAGGAGAGGAGGGTTTGGTGGGTGGGTTTGGGCTGTGGTCCTTTTTGTTGGGTGTTTTTTGGGTGGTGGTGACCAGGGGAGAAGTTTAGTTTGTCCTTGGAGGAAAAGGGAGGGTGAAGTGCTCCTGGTTGCCGGGTGCGTGCTGCGAGTAACCCCGGCTTTGCCGGGAGGGTCCCGCTGGCATCATCTCAATCCCTTTAAGTCTTAATTACTTTTTGCTGCTGGGTCCAAATTATAATGTCCTCACCTGGACGGGACGTGGATGGGCTGCCGTGATGTGCTTGGGAGAGCTGCCCTGATCTCTGCAGTGGCTCTGGCTCAGCACACGATGCCGCAAGCCCCGAGCGTCACTGGGACCCCAAACCCTGCCACCGGCTCTTTGTAGGTTGCAAAAAGCAGGATCAATGCAGGTACCCATCTGACCCGATTAGCGGCTTCCTATTGCTTTCCATTTATACCACGTATTTATTTTTGGCTCTGGCCGACAACCTCCTAGCAGGGTTTGCTGCCAGTGCGGATTTTGGGGGGGGGACAAAGTCATTTATTTGTCCCTAGGAGCAGACTGAGGTTACAGCACTGAGCTCTGGAGGCGGGGTTGGGGTGGGGGGCTCTGCCTCTATCCCAGCGCTTTTGGACAGACTGGGAAAGTTTCCCATTGATTCGGGATCGAATTGTCTTTATCGCGTTACAGCCGCGGTAAGCAGGGAGGGCGAGAGCGGGGAGGATGGCTGCCTCCCCCCGTCCCCATCCAGGCGCCCTGATGGAGCCGGGCTGCTCGGGGGAAAGGGGTCACTCCATGCACCCCCACTTTCTTGCATCTCTTTTGGTGCACACTAACCAAAACACTTTAAAAGTGCTTTGTGTCCGTCTGTCCATCCCCCAGCCGCTTCCTAAAGCATGTCAAACACTTTTCAGCGGCAACTGCTTCGCAAATCCCAGCGGAGAGCAGACCACCCGCCTCCAAAAGCCCATTCAGCATCCCCAAAAGCCACCACAGCACCTGCAGAGCCAAAACCCCATTTAAATCTTTTCCTGAATCAGGCTAAAATCCCGACTCCGAGCACGGGGGAGATGAGGAGGGCTCAGCTGCAGCAAAGCCTGGCCCGCAGCTCCCGTCGGCGAGCAGCCTGCCTCGCTGCAGAGCTCATTTCACCCCAGCTGGCTTTTCCCGCTACCTGCGTTGTTTTGCGGCAGCTTTTATGGGGCACCCGGTGCGGGACCACGTCGGCTCCCTCCTAGCAGGGACTCGCCCTCGCTTGTTATTAAATTACATCCTGACCCGGTTAATCCATAGCTGATTAATTTTGGACTCTATGGCTGGGTATCAGAAAGGTTTCATCTGTCTCATGGCGTGTACTGTATGTACTGGGCTCTCTGTTAATCTGATTTTTTTAAATATCAAAAACTATGGGTGGAAAAATCAGAATGAGGTACGCAAACTGGGGAGGATTAACGGGGTCCGGCTGGGCACGCTCCTCTGCCTGCCAGGAGGGACCCCTCCATCCCAGCACCAGGAATCCAGTTTGGGATCTTCCTCTTGTGCATCTTTTCCCGCTTGGCTGTACGGCACATCACCAGCTCTGGGGAAACTGAGGCACGGGGGTGGCAGTAGCCCGTAGGAGTCGATGGCCGCTGGTTCAGGCTGATCATTTCTTTGCTGGCACGATTTGTGGGTTTAAATGGTGGGGCTCGTCCTGCCCGCCCTTGCCTAAGATGCGATTTAACCTCTCCGTTTACAAGCAAAGGTCCCGCGTAGGGGTCTCAGCCCAGGCTGCTCCTGAGCTCTGGGCTCCTTGGGTGCCATGGGGCAGGAGAAACCCTGGGCTCGCTCCGAGCCACCGTGTCATTTCAGCATATTTTGGCCCTTTTTCCCATTTCTCTGCTGTGCCCACACTGAGGACTTGAAAGCGGAGGCAGCTTTTGCCAGGCCCCTATCATCCCCTCGAAAGCTTGAATTATTCTTTCCTATTTTTTCATCATTCATAAACTACCAGCCTCTCCCCTCCTGCTTATTCCCTTGCAGCTGCACACATTTGCCTTGAATTTAAAGTGCTCGATTTGCAAACGTCTCTCCCGAGGAGGGGGATGAGCTGCAAACTTTTGCAGGATCTTCCCTGGCAGCAAACCTAGGAGCTCCTGGGTTTTATTCCAGGGATGGTTCCCATCCCATTCCCAGCGGCGGCAGATGCCTCAGCCATCTCACTGAGCCTCCGAGGATGCTCCGTGCCTGATCCAGAGCTCAAATACTCCCTTAATTATCCCCATCCCTCCTTTCGTTACCCCCAGTGCCGGGGCAGCCTGGCCGGCTGGAGTTGGTCCATAAACCCAGCCTTAAATCGAGGGGGGATGAACGGTTTGGGTTGTGCTTTTGCTTACGGCAACCCTTGTGCGTCCCCCGAAATCCAGCCCTCCCTAACGCTGGGGGATTTTGCTAATTTAAGGGCACTTCATGCAGCGTTGGGAAATAAGAAAAACTCACCCTAATATTTCAAACAACCACAGAGGTGCCGTGGAGCCGACCCAGCTCCATCCAAGAGCCGTGTAGCTGAAATCGTAGCGCTGAACCCCTGCTAATTAGTTCTGCTAAGAAAGAGGAAAATTAGCAGGGGCTCATTACTGCAGCAAATTGCTGGGTGGACTGACGCGCGTGCCTGGCGCAGAGCAGAGCCCAGCAGACGCGCTGCTTGGCAGAAGTCTCTGCGGGCATCATTTTGCTTGAGAATTAAGGAAAAAAAATCAAATTAAGTGTCATTGCCTCGTTACACGGGAGCGGCAATGGGGTCTGCAGGACCTCTCCCATCTTCTCCTCCTTGTTCCCACCCTGCTCCAGTTCATCCTATAGCAGATCACAGGGGAAATGGGTGTGATGAGCTGGTCAGTCCTCTGCCCCTTTCCCCACAGGGAAAATTAAGCTCCCTGGGCAAACACGGGTCCAAGCAGTAAGTCAGGGACCTGCTGCAAAAAAAAAACCCTTTACCAACTAATCCCTCTCGCAGCGGGGGGTGTTTTATCTCCCCTCCCACAGCCAAGCTGTGTGTGCGGAGCTGCTGGGCAGCAATCCCATACCAGTGCTTACTGGATGCCCGTCCATCCCGGATGCAGGACACCCTCGGGGGCCAAATTTGTCCGTGGGATAAATCCTGGCAGAGCCGGCGATGCCAGGAGCGTGGAGCAGAGGATTAGAGGGAAAGAAGTGCAGGAGGAGGACGGGGTACCCGGGGCAACCCGGTTTGGGGGGGTATTTAAATCCTTAGGGCCAAAAGGGTGTTTAAAGTCACCTTGGTTGAACGGGAAGGCAGAACTGTCCCGAGGGTATCCAGGGTGTAGCTGAAATCTCCGGAGGCGAGTGAGTTGTGTAACCGTCCTGTTTCTTGGAGGCAATGATGTTATTCCGGGCATCTCCCCCCGTACCAGTCCCGTCTCCCCTGGACCATAACCCTGCTTTGATTTCAAGGATGTTCCTATTAACAGCAGGTTTTTGCTGGAGCTGACTTCTCAGCCCCAGCACGAGCCAGATCGTCGGCTCCTGTGGATGGTTTTCACGCTCCAGGTTTCCCTCTGCCACAGATGCTCTTTGCCCAGGTGCAGGATGTGACCCTGGTTAGTGCCAGGGAGATCTGGGGGAAAAAAAAAACCCAAGAGGTCAGGTTTTGCCCACAAACATCATCACCCTGTGGTCAAAGCCCTCCCAAAGCTGGGTTTGGAGGGTAGATGGGCACAGGCTGGATTTAGGTGCCAGGAAGATCAGTTTAATGCCTTTTTTTCTCCAGCTGCCTCACCGGGGTGGGTAAATATAAGCACTGTAGTTTATAGGGGTGCAGAAGGGGTATATAAAATGATAACCCGACCCTGAAGGGCCTGATCAAAGGTCTGGATAATGTTGTGTCCTGTTTCCATCACAGATGGCCGGAGGTGAGCATAAGATGCTCCAAGCCAGCGGGTCCCGGGCTCTCCTCCGGGACGGGGCGGTTTAATGGGCTCATTAACATCACGGGGGGAGAAATAGCTCAGAGGACAGAAAAGGATGCTGGAGGGAGGGAAATCGAGGTGACCGGATCCCTCAAGAGCAAAGGAGCGTCACCGTGGAGGAAATCAGGCTGAAGCACGCGGGTAGAAATGTGCCACCCCCCTCCTCTGCTTTCCCCAAATGCGGAGGCCTGGGAGGAGGAGGAGGAGGAGGAGGGTGGGGAGGTCACCTGGGTGAAGGTAGAGGTGGGACCCAGCCCTGTGTGAGGCCACCCGACAGGGATGAAACCACCCTGCAGCACCCACGGTGAGGATGCCTGTGAGTGTAGCAAGCTCTGGAAAGGAAAGAAAGAAAAACTAGGGAAAGAAAAAACAAAAAAATCTACACATATATATATAAATGCCAGTTATTTCAGTGACTCGTGCCAACCTGCCCGCTCCCATCCACCCAGGGCATTTATTTATTTATTACCGGAGGCTATAAGCCCGGCGGTGCTGGGGTCGGAGCCAGAGGCCGGCTGGCAGCCAGGCGTGAGGAAGGGGCACCCCTCCCTCCCTCGTCCCCCGCCAATGCCCTCCGTGGGGCTATGCCGGCCGTACCTGCTGCTGCAACCAGTCCCAGCCACCGCGGGAGGGACGGAGATGTCCCACGTGGCGGTGGCACCGTGGCCATCCCCTCCTGGAAAGGAGCCCGCTGTACCCACGGCCGCAGGCAAGAGGTAGGTGGGCAATGGGGGATGCTCCAACCCTTGGGCTTTCCCCTCCCCTCCTCTTTTTAATACCCTTATTATATATTAATAATAAAAAGAGCCCTATCGCCTGCTGTAAATCTCTCTCCCGGTGTCAGCGGCTTGCGGGTCCCCGTCCCCCCTCTCCGCCTCCCTCACGGGGACCAGCTCAGACCTCGCCACGTCACGGACAAGACTTGTCCCCGCTGGACCATCCGGAGCATTATTGGGGATTAAAGGTGGCATCCGCCAGAAGGGCACGTCCTCCCCCGTCTCGCTCGCCGATGAGCGGGTGGGAGCAGGAGGTGGGTGGCTGGGTCCCCCCTCCCCGGGCAAGCGGGGCATGGGGACAGGGTGTCCCCTGCACCCCACCAACCCCCTTTCCCGATGGATCCCCAGCTCATTTTAGGGCTGCTGGGGCGATGGCGGGGCCGAGGCTCCGAACTGTGCCGGATCCTGCCGCCGTGCCTGCCAAAGCCCATCCCCGGCGCGCTGGGCTGCCAATTATACAGTGAACCAAATAGAGAAGAGCCTTTTAAATGACATTGCCTGCGTTATCCCAAAGGGACCTTTCAAGGGTATGGCTGGACGTTTTTTTTTTCCCTCCGCTTTCCCTACACATCCCTATGTGTGTTTAACAACTGTCTTCCCAGATGCAGAGAACGTTGGTACTTCCATGCCCTGTGCGGGTAAGTCCCCGTAGGTGATGGCGTGGGGGGCTACAGGAGGAATCCCCTCCTTCCTCATCCCAGCACAGGGGTGGTGGGGAGGGGATGGGGGGCAGAGAGAGGCTCAGCAGCTCCGGTTTTCTGGAAAAACCTTGGAAACGGCAGTTGTTCACCCCAAGAGTGCGAGGGGTCGCTGGGGATGAAAGGACGACGGGTGGGAAGCAGAAGGGAATTGCAGACAGGGAGGTCTCGATGGTTGCGGAGGGGCTGGTGGAAACCACAGCCCCGATTTACTGGGACGTGATGGGCAAAACACAAACTCTCTCCCTCAAAATGACCTTTCTCTTTCGCCGTCTCTCTCCCTCGCTTGCTTTTTTTTATTATTTTCCCCTGCCAGGGATTGCATCTGAAGGGTATTAGTTAATCAGATTCTGAGAAGCAGATGTTAGGTGATTTAGGAGGAAAAAAATGAGGCAACTTTCTAGTTCAAGCCTCCGCTGGAGCCCGGAGCGCGCGTTTCAAAGCGAGCGGCTCCCTTCTCACTTTGGGGGGATGCTTTGAGGTTTCGGGCAGCACCATTAATTTCAGTCTAAATTACAAATGAGCCAGATGGGGTGCTCTGAGGGTTTGGGGACAGGTGGGGCACCTATCTCTGGTGATGGGGGCAGGCAGACGTCAGCATGGTTTGGGGCTCTGAAGGCAAGAAAAGGAAAGTCAGAGCCCTGCATCCCTTGGGCAGCTGCCCCGAGGGCTTGACGGAGCTGAAAAGCACCTTTCCATGTCCCAACCGGGAGGATGAGCATGACTTTCCACTCTCAATCGTGACCATGACGTGCAAATTGTCCCTTCACAGCTCTGTGCCTCAGTTTCCCCATGAGGGACGGTGCCGGGGGGGCTCAGTTTGATGTGCACGAAGGCTCCAGAGCAAAGCCAGGTTTCAAGATATCACGATTTCTTCTCTGACCAAAGGTCTCAGGTTGAAGCTGTCCTACCAAGCAAGGGCTGGGGCATTTTCTTGCCCACGATGCCAGCGTGCAGCATTAAGAGTTAAGCATACTTAATGCTTAAAATACCAAGATCATCTCACGGCGCCGACTTAGGATGCAATTTCACGGTCAGCTTTAGCTGCTCTAACTTTGCTCCGCTGCCGAGAGGCTCCCGGGCACGTGGTCCCCTCGGGGCTCTCCCACCAGGACCGGGGTGTGATGGGGCGTGTGGCGGGTCAGGTCAGCTCACCCATCCAGCCGAACGCTAAATACTCCCGCTTTCCTGATTCAAACTGATTTTCTTTATTTTATTCCGATTTCAAAATAATCTCTGGTGTTTCGTATTAAGAAAAAATAAGAACACAAAAAGGGAAAGAGATGTGCTGCTTTCCCTTTTTTCTTTAATGCTTCTTTTGCCCTTGAAAGACTCAAAAGAGCTTTGTTTGGGCTGGGCTTATCGCAGGATCCCTTTGCCCGCCTCCTGATGCTACCTGAAGCGTGGGTTATCTGCAGCTCTCGGTTGCCGTCTCCCCACAGAGGTTGTGTTGCACTTTCTGCACCCAAATTGCTCCGATGTGACATCTTGCTCTACCCGCAACAGCTTTTCAACAGAGCCACTGAAACATCAAGCCTGAGCTGAATCCGGCCCCGCAGAGAGCCGCTGTGCCTCGGGCATGCCTGAGCAGGACGCGCGTCCATCGCCGGGGCTGGAGGACTTGGCTTTGGAGTCATTGGGGCTCCTCAGCTTTGCAGTGAGTTGCTTTGGGGGGCAAAACCGAGCTGCTGCTCCTTCCTCCAGGCATCATTTCTGCCCCATTGCCCCAAATGTTCCTCTCTACATGTCCCCAAGTGGGAAAATTGGCACAAAACCAGCCAGAAGCAGCTCTACAGAGATGGATGCCTAAGAACAGCCATGCTCCATGGCTTTTTATAAAGCAAAGAAACATGATTTTTAAGTGTCTTTGCCTTGGTTTATGATAAATTGTGGGCTTTGTCCCCAAATCCAGAATCTCATGACACTGCTGAGGTTGAACCCCGATTTGGGATACGGATGCTGGCTCCTGTATGAAGTTTTGCTTTTGGGGTTGTAATGCTGAGAGCAGAAGCGGGAGGATTTGTAGCAAGCTGGGTTGTTAACATCTACTTCTGCAACAGATTTGGGGTTCTAGCTTGTCCTACCCAACTTCACCAGCAGTGCATCGGCATGGATGGATGAGTCTGCTTCTGGGGAACAGGGGAGGAAAAACTTCAGAGCCCCAAATGGCTTCAGTGAAATAGGGATGTTGGGGCACCGGGCGCAGCTCGGTCCCCACGGACAGGATGGATCCCTTCCCAGCACCTGGTTGCATGGAGCAAGCCTGCGGTGGAGAGCATCCTCATCACAGGACCGGCCCCAGCGCCGCTGCTGCTCCGTGCAGATGTGGCCTAAATTGCGTTGCTATTCTTGGCAGTCGAGGGCGTTTGGGTTTTTTCGCTCCTTCTCTCTGAACTTCTCTGGGTAAGAAAGCCAGCGTGCCCTTGGTGATTAGCGGTCTCGCAGAGCAGCTCTGCGTGTCCCTCTGTGGTTTCTTGTGTCCAGAAAATATATCTGTGGGGGAAAGGGCTGGAGGGGAAATAAATCAGGGAGTTGGATTTACTTGGAAAGTGCATTTTTGGGCAAATCTCCCCAGAACCATTCCCCGTTAACCTCTAATTTCTGTTCGTGCTTCTTCCTGAGGCAGAACAGGTAATTTCCCAGCTCAGTAACTTGGCCCGGTCCCTGGGCTCCTCTTTGTCTTTGCCTCCAAGTTCAGTTCAACAGCAGTGGCGTGTCGGGGAGACGTGCACCCAGGAGTATTTTGGGGACAGGGTGTCTGTTGCTGAGCACCTGACAGAGCCGGTCTGTGAAAAAATCCACCCCGTGGCCTGAAAGATGCTCTCCAAGTGACCTGAGTGTTTAGTCCTCGTCTTCTTCCTCTGGCTGGGGATATCAGGTCTGCCATGAAGGAGGCCTAGGAGAGCTCTGGAGGACATCAACGCATCCACCCCAAAGTCTGGATCAAGACAAGGGGTCCCAGTTCGTGCCCTTCACGCAGAGCAAAGGGCTTCTCCAAGGCTGGTGGACATCTCCTTCTCCTCCTGACCTGCCTTCCTCATGGACTGCACTTCCCAAATCCCAGTGTGGCCCCTAGTTTGGGAATTGCTTTCCGAATGCCGGTTGACCCAGCTGCACCTTGCCCAGCACCTCCTGGGGTTTGACCCAATGCCTCTCCCAGCTGGAGCAAGGGCTGCTGCTAACCAGGACACCCATGTTTAATACCTCCAACTCCTGCTCCAAACTCTGGACCCACGCCTGGAAATGTCTGAAATGACCCCTTGCTCTGCAGGGCTGGGATTGCTGGGGAAAGGCTGGGAGGGACACCTGGGTTCACCCTCATCCTCTGCTACTGCCCCACCTTTTATCCTTGGGTGCTGTGAATGGCATTGGGAGGTTTAATGATGATAATGAAGCCATGCCAAAAGGGCTTGCAGGATCCAGAGATGAATGACTTGGTGGAAGTATAAGGCTTTTGCCAGTGAATGAAATTAATGTTTGCATTAAAAAAATACAGGGTTTTCTGACCTCAGGTTTGTTTTATTCTTTTCAGACAAGCCAAGAGATATATATGCACAATTCAGCTCTCTCTCTCTGTCCGTTCACTTGCAGATCCTCATAGCGTGGGAAAGACGCAAGCTGCCGGCATCCGACCCGGGGATTTATGCTGCTAATCTGATTAGTGTATGATGGACGTGTCCACTTGGAAGGAGATGGAGGTGGCACTAGTCAGTTTTGACAACGCTGATCAGATCGTGGAGGATCCCTGTTATTCAAACGACCTCAGCCCCGCCGGCCAGTCACGGAAAGGCCATCCCAGTTGCGCCAACCTCCTCTCCAACTTGAGAATCCTCATCAACAGCGAAAACGCCAACAATGAGACCATTTTCTCCAGGTTCTCTGCCGAGTTCAGTGAGCACCTGGTGGGGGAGAGGGTGGGCATGGATGAGGGGGACCAACGAGTCATCATCAACATCGCTGGGCTGAGGTTTGAGACGCGGCTCAAGACCCTCAACCAGTTCCCTGAGACCTTGCTTGGGGACCCAGAAAAGAGGATGCGTTACTTTGACTCCATGAGGAATGAATATTTCTTTGATAGGAACAGGCCCAGTTTTGATGGGATCCTGTACTATTACCAGTCTGGTGGGAAAATACGGCGCCCGGCCAACGTCCCCATCGATGTCTTTGCTGATGAAATCACCTTCTATGAGCTGGGTGATGAAGCCATGGACCAGTTCAGGGAGGATGAAGGGTTCATCAAGGACCCTGAGACCCTCTTACCAACCAATGACTTTCATAGGCAATTCTGGCTGCTCTTCGAGTACCCCGAAAGCTCCAGTGCAGCCAGGGGTGTAGCTTTGGTCTCCGTCCTGGTCATTGTCATCTCTATCATCATCTTCTGCATGGAGACCCTGCCGGAGTTCAGGGAGGAAAGGGAGTTTAAGTCCACCCAGGAGCTTTCTAAGAATCTGACAGACACCTTGCTGGCCCACAGCACCTTCACAGACCCTTTCTTCGTCATAGAGACAGCCTGCATCATCTGGTTCTCCTTCGAGCTGTTTGTCCGGTTCATCGTGTGCCCCAGCAAGACTGAGTTCTTCAGGAACATCATGAACATTATCGACATTGTGTCCATCATCCCCTACTTTGTGACACTCACTACCGAGCTAATCCAGCAGAGCGAACTCAATGGGCAGCAGAACATGTCCTTGGCCATCCTGCGGATCATCCGGCTGGTCAGGGTCTTCCGCATCTTCAAGCTCTCCCGGCACTCCAAGGGGCTGCAGATCCTGGGGCAGACCCTCAAGGCCAGCATGCGGGAGCTGGGCCTGCTCATCTTCTTCCTCTTCATCGGTGTCATCCTCTTCTCCAGCGCCGTCTACTTCGCAGAAGTGGATGAGCCACAGTCCCATTTCTCCAGCATTCCCGACGGCTTCTGGTGGGCCGTGGTCACGATGACGACCGTTGGCTACGGAGACATGTGTCCCACCACCTTGGGTGGGAAGATCGTGGGGACTCTGTGCGCCATTGCAGGGGTATTGACCATTGCGCTGCCCGTCCCCGTCATCGTCTCGAACTTCAACTATTTCTACCACAGGGAGACAGAGAACGAAGAGAAGCAAATTCTGCCCGGGGAGGTGGAGCGAATACTCACCAGCGTGGTGACGGGAAACGGCAGCATGGAGTCCCTCAATAAGACCAATGGGGGTTACCCTCGAGACAAGGCCAAAAAATGATGGTCGAGGCCATGACGGGACTAGGCACTGTCAGGTGGGATTGGCTGGATAAGGTATAAAACATCTGCACGCTCTGATTTTTTTTTTTAAACCAAATATGCTGCTGCTTTTTTTTTTTTCTAGACATTTTTCAATCTCTGATTTCCTGCGGCTGTTCAAATAAATACCATCTTTCTTAACTCTCTTCCCTGCCCATCAGTCTGTTTTTTATTATTTGATGCTCATCTGCTTGACATTTAGCTTCTCTGTCCATGGCGTCAGAACGGAGTTTCCCATATACAGAGATTTCCCCCATTTACCGGAGGGGAAAAAAGGGCAAAATGACATGAAATGTTTTGCTCGGTGGCACCCAGCTGTCCAGGGATGAAGATGGGTCCAGGTCCCTGCTTTTCTTAATTCATTTTAAATAATTCCTCCCCACCCATCACTCAGGATCTGGGGGTCTCAACAATTCCCAGATCTGGGACTGAAAAATAAGCTGGCAAAAAAAATTAAAAGTTATATTTCAGCTGGATGAGTTCCCTGCCTAAATAATGTGGTTGGCTCAGCAGGGTGGGTAGCGATGGATGGGACCAAGCCACTGGCAGGGGGGGATTAGGAGGAGAGGGATGGTGACCGGTCACAGCAGCATGGCCACCAAAAAAGGGCCAGGGCACCGGGGCTCAGTGCCCACTGGGGTGGCTGACGGAAAACTGAGCTCTGAGAGAGGGAAGGGGATTTCTCCTGCAACAAATGCTCGACTCAGGGGTTATCTGCCGTACTAACGCCCCTGGGGACGAGCCACCGTGACCTTGTAGCTTTTATTGTCCCTTACGTTGCCGCAAATGGGGCACAGAGTAATGAGGGCTGACGTTTCCCGACAGCTCGGCTTCACATTTTAAAAAAGGCACTTCTGGTTTTCTGAAACATGCAAATTTCCATCGGCACTTTTGATGGGAGAAACCAGCAACAGATCATTTTGCCGTTCTCTCTAATGCCAGCAGGTTTTCTTCCGACAAAAACATTTTGTTCCAACTTCACTGTTTCACTTGGCTGTTTTTGATGTTTCTGCCTACATTAAAATCACAGTTTCTCATGCAGTGTCTACACATCCGCTTTTATATCCCACATCTGTTATACTTGATGTCTCATCTCCTAAAGGTTCGACACGATCATTACGCAACGTGCCAGCATCTCTGGTTTGCAATTTCATTCCGAAAGGAGCCATGAAAGATGGATTTTTTTTTTTCTTTTTTTTTAATTCTTGGTCTGATGGAAGTTGTGAGTTTGGGCATGCTGGGATTTTCCCTGTGGCAGAAATCCTGCATCCTGCCAGCTCTGCTGCAGAGCTTGTGCTGGCTCTGGTCTAGGGGGTTGTTATTTTGGTTTTGGGGTTTTTTTGTGGACTGCCTTTCTGCAGTGAGGTCTTTCGCACCCCACGGAGACGGATCTGGGATGTGACCGGCACAGCTCCTTCAGGACAGGTTTTTCCCTCCCCCTTTTCGCCTGCTCTCCCTGGTTTCTTCCCATCCCTCCACCATCCTCTTCCTCACCCCATCCCTTGCAACCCCCAGACCGTCATCCCGGACAGGAGGAGGAGCTGTGAGAGCTATTTAATCTCCTTCCCACCGTGTTCAAGTTCTCATCATCTGTGGGGATGGCTGGAGGAAGCACAGCTGGGCACAGCTGGAGAGCAGCACCCTGAGACGTCCCCAGCTCCTCTCCACTCACCCCTCAATTCTCTCCAGCAGCTCTGCCCTGTCACTATTTTGATTTCATAGCAGGTTCTTTCTCCTTTTCCTCTAGAAAGCTTGAACTTTTTACATTCTTTTATTTTTTTAGCACTTCCTTCCCCAAACTTCACTCCCAGCCCGTCAAAGCTGAAGGACTTTTGGTGTTTATTCCTTGGGAATTCACCACGAGAAACCCTGGTGATAAAGTTTGGGCTGGGAAATATTCAGCCTGATCAGCTATGAGCACATCTTCACTGCTCCTGCTCCCTTAGCAAACAGGGACTGAAATGGTGCTGGGATGGATGGATGGATGGATGGATGGATGGATGGATGGATGGATGGAAGGATGAACAACCTGATTCTTATTAACTTGTAAACTTTATTCTCAAATAAAATAATAGATGCTTCAAAGTCTGGCATGCAGAAAATACTGTTTATTTGGACTCAACTTTTTGTTCTTGGCTTTGTGCTGCTCCAAGGGAGCTGGTCCCCAGCTGGGAATCATGGGGCGGGGGTTGAGGCATGGGACATTATAGACCTGACGGCTCCAGATCTGTGAGCTGAGGACAAACTCTGCAGGGGTTTCCCCAGCACTTCAGCTTACACCGTCCATTGCGGGAGGCCAGGTCCGAGGGGGATCCCTGATTTATGCTATGAGCATGGGGTCCGAGGCATTAAACCCTTCCAGACACAACAGCTTATTTCCGATTTATCCTAAAGTGAAGAGGAGGAAAACCAGGCTATGAATACCCAGTGTCAACACTCAGCTGGTGCTTGATAAAAACCTGCCAGAAAACCCATTCTCCCGTACAATTTGCAGCTTAGTACCTTCCCAAGTACAGGCCCAAAGCTCAATAAAAGCCACAAAAGGCTCTTATTAACTGTACTATTCTTGAGTCAAGCCTTAATGAGCCTATCTGTCATGTCCTCTAGCATGCAGGCTGAATTCCCACTTGAAATTTTGTACTGGCACAGAAAAAGCTAAAAAGAAGACAAGAAACCTCTTTGCTTTATCAGAAAGATGTCCTGGCTGCTTTTTATCCCTGGACCAAGTTGGAACTTGTGGCCACCTGTGAACTATTTGTCAGCTAGAAGGATCTCCCTCCTCCTTGGAGCTGAAATTTCCAAGCAAGCCCTGGCGCATCCTCATGCCACCAGGCAGGTGTTTCTGTGCTTCCCCCTCTGTGTGCAGGAGTACAGTTTTGGCACCGCAGCCACGAGATGGCACTCCAGGACAGACATTTCCCTGGATGTAGACAGTCCCAACATGTGTTTCCCCCTCTCTAATTCATGCTTGGAAGCTTTTAGCTGGTTTCTTTCTGAGCGTGGATGTGGGAAGGGATGCTTTGGCCATGGGGAATGCTCTCATGGAGGAAGCCCATTGCAGAGTGGCATTTGCCGAAGACTCTTGGCACCGGTGCAGGGTAGCCATGCCAGGAGGGTTTGGGAGTTGCCTCCTGACACAGAATTTGGGCTGTTGGTCCTGCCCGGGACAAGGACGCGGCTTCCCTCTCCTGTCCCACTCACCAGGAGCGCAGCTACAGCTGCTAGGTTCTGCTGTTGGGTCTTGTCCATCCTGGCAGGGGCTGGTCCATGGGTTGCTGCTCCTTGGAGCCACGGTTCCCACTGCATCAGGTTCATTTCTTATGGCTCATAACGATGAGAAAATTCCTGTGATGGAGCTGAGGTAAAGCCTTGTCTGCCCAAAATCCAGGCTTGGGTCCCTCTTGGGCACAAGGGATTCCCACCCGCTGGGGCTCAGTGACCCAGGGCTGTGTGGGCTCAGGGAGCCGGGGGGGATAAATCACATTTCCACCATCCCACATTAGATACTCCTTTCTAGTCAACTCAAAGAGAGGGCAACTTTTGCATGGTGAGAGGAGAGAAAAATCCATTTCCATCCCCGTTTGCCTGGATCTCCCCCTCTGCATCCCTGTTCCCATCAGGTAAGCAACCTCTGGGGCCTGTCGGTGATGGAACCTCATTTATCAATAAATAATGCAAATAGCCCCTTATCCCTCAGCACAGTAGAAATGAAGAAGCAGCAGGGACTCTTGGCTCTCTCTCCTGGCCGCCTGCTGAGTGTTTTCACTGCAGCTGCTCAGGAGGAAAGAGGCAGCCTCCATTTTCAATAGGATTTTATATGGATGGAGGTAATGTCCTTTTCAAAAATGGGAACTGCTGCTTTAAAGGAATGAAACAAAATTAGAGAAAGAACTGTCCCGACCGCTGCAAGGGAAAGTGATCATAACATAAATATATTAGGTTTTGGTGGTTTTTTTGCAGTAGGAAAGACTATAACTGAGGACTCGCTGGTGTTTCCAGGCTCTTGGTGACCATCTCATAGCACAGACTGGGTCGTTATTGGGAAAGGGGCATTTGTTTGAGATTCTTTAGGGGGAAACAACTAAGCGTAACTGGATTGTTCTAAACTATGGAAACGGAAATAAGACATCACCTCTACACATGCGCAGTTGTGGGTGTGCTTCTGTAAAAGCCTCACAATGAGAGGGCACGCATTGGGTGGGAGCCATCTCCTGCCCTGCTCTCTTGGGGAAATCCAAGGGAAATCTCCAGCCGAGCCACGTCCTCCTCGGGGAGTCACTGCCCCTTTGGGCTATCAGACACCAGGCAGGGGACACAGGGGCAAACCTTGAGTCCAGGGACGGGGAGCTACTGGGTCAGCCACTGGTGGGACATTTTTGTGGGTCTGCAGGGATCTGCTCTGAGGCGGGCCATGTCTGGGATGGTGAGTTCATCCTCCCTGGATGGAAATTTGGGTGTTCCAGAATCACTCGCTTGATGTAGTCCCAATAAAAGAGCCAATCTTTTCTTCCCAGGGACCCAGGCTATGACTGCAGCTCCCAAAGGCCTTGGTCAAGACTGTGTTGACCAAATGCTCCTTTGCCACCACAAAGCAGCAAGTGTATGACAGCTCCTTCCTAATTCCTGCCATTTTATCACAAATAAATGCGCAGCCGCCAACTCTGAACCATCAACGCTTTATTCATGTATCAGCAAGAGATTCCTTGGGGGGTGGGGGGGGTGTGTTCTTGCTACACCAAAAAACATGGTTGTGGTGTGGTTGCATGATGAAACCACAGCACCCCTGGCATCATGGTGGGTCTAAATAGCCTTGGCCAGTCCAACACGGTTGTTGGCCCTGTCGAAGATGCTGTAGTACACCCTGATGAAGACATCTCCCAAGATCCAGAGATCCCCAGAGGTGTTCTGGAAGCTGCTGGTGCAAGGTCCTTGGTCATTCTGTATTTGAGCAAGAAAAGGCAAATCGGGGAAATGTGGGCTAGTATCTTTTCTTGCATTGCTCTGGAGGCCCATGGCCATCCATCCCCTGTCTCCCATGGGAATGGGAGAAGCCAAGGCGACCAGAGCCATTGGAGAAAGTAGAAGGACCTTGAGAGAGGCTCCTGAAACCATGACCACCTGGTTCCCCCTTACCGGCTCAATGTAAGCAAAGGCAGGCACAGGATACCGAATCCCGTCGATGACAAAGACGACATCAGGCATGGCAGAAATGGAGCTGCAGTTCACGTTGTACTGCAGAGAGCAGAGGAAAGAGGCTCTTAGGTGGGAAACCACATGCTCACAGGGCAAGGAGTGAAGGGTTTTGATTTCACCAGTATAAACTAGAGTCTAGGAGTGTCTCATGGTGATCTCTGTTGGAGGTATCAGAGGAGCAGGGCTGGTTTGCCATGAGCAAAGATGCAGTTTCCCTGTGCGTGGAAGCAGGCTCGGCGCTGGGCTCGGCAGTGCCAGGCTGCCTCCAGGGCAAGCAGAGCAAGCCACGGGTGCTCTTACCTCTCCGTACGTGTCCTGCCTGGCCCCGACTGCGCTCTGGATGTTACTGATGCTGGAGGGTGGCCCAGCAACAAGAGAGGTGCCGGTGTCAATGATGGCTTGACAGCCACCACTGCATGCAATCTCCTGGCTGTTCACGATGATGCTGGGGGGACAGACAAAGCACGGGGCCATTAAATAACCAGCTGGATGTTTTTGAAATTCTTTTATAAGAGTTAAAGCTGGGTAACCCAAAGCGTTGCCCTTGAGCCTTTTGCTTCTTGGAGTTTGCAATGCCAGCTGGTATCACAGCCCCTATTGCACACATGGGCACGGAAGCACTGAACACAGCCCAGCAGTTGGAACCCAACTGAGCCCAACAAAGTGGGTTTTGGACCATAATTTTGCTCTACTCATCGCCAGAGACATCCCTAAGAGCATAGGCTTTGTGCAGAGAAGAACTAGGCTGTGTCCCAGGCACAAAGCATCCCCATTTTGGGTGGCAATTACCAGAGTACTATGGATTTTGGCCCCTTAACCTTCTGTGTCCCACAGCCGTGGGGTGTTAGATGCCAGTGGAAAGCCTCTCATACTGATGGGTTCAAGGTCTCTTTAGAAACGACGGTTAGCAATGAATATAGACCAGCAGAGCTATTTTGTTACCTGTCCATGGAGATCTGCCAGTAACCTTGGTAAGAGACGGAGATCCAGTTGATGGAGCCGGTGAAATAAGACTCATCAATTCCCCCGAAGATGACGACACTCCCTGTTGTCTCGCTGGATGATGCAGAAAAGAAAAATGGAGAGTTTGCCACGTGGCTTCAGTGCAGGTAGCTTAAAACAGCAGGGCTGTGTGTCCTGCGGGGTGCGATGCTGCTTGCGATGCCACGGTCGCATCCACTCCCCTCCTTATTAAACAGCATCAGCGAGGCAGTGGTACAACAGCAGCGTGTGCCAGGTCCTTTGGACCCAGAAAAAAGGAGCCATGGTGGAAGCATGTGGCTGGAAACTAGAGAGGTTTCCCTGCAAGCCATAAGCTCCCCAATGAGTCTGGTGGCCGCTTGCCACGAGCACCCCAGCCTTTGCATGTCATAACGCAGAGACGACAGCGTGATGGCAGCGGTGACAGTGGAGGAGCTGGAGCCACCAGCAAATGCAATGATCTGCATGAGACTCATCTGCTACCTTCCCCAGCCCTGGAGACCCACATGGCTTACCGGGACAGATAGACCGAAAAGAGGTTCTCCTCCAGCAAGCTCTCATTCACCAAGTTATCAAAGACTGGCGTGATCCCATCAGCAGCCAGATTTGGGTAGCCCAAGCCCAGGATCCCATCAAATTTGACATAGACAAAGAATTGGCCAGGCTCGGTGGTGCTCAAGCCGAAGAGCTGGTTGGTGTCCACCAGCGATGCAACCTAGGGACAGGGAAGATGCCGTAAGATCCGGATCCAGCACTGCAATATTGATGTTAATCAGGTGGAGAGGGCACAAAGGACCCTCACTGGAAATGCCATCGTGACACTCACGGTGACGGTGTCGGAGCCCACGATGCCCTCCATGTTGCCGGTGCCGTAATGAATAGACAAGTTCTGCCCTGTGCTTTTGTAGGTGGAGGACTGTGATGGGTTAAACATCTGATGGTTTTCTAGAAAGTAAGTGGGAAAATCAGAAATGAAGACTTTCAGCAAGGCTGAGCCGTAAGGGAAGCGTGGGAGGAGGAACCCTGCTGAATTGCTGTTTAGACCTGCCATTTATTATCCTGCTTTCAGGAACAATTTAGCTGTGAGCATTTGCTGCACATCGCTGCCCCTCCTCCAGCAAGCAGGGATCCGCAGGAAAGCCCATCACCCCCTTTGGACAGATGGGGAAACTGAGGCACCGAGCACTAAGCACCCTGTGGAGTACAGCAGCAAGTAGGTCCTACACCCCAAACACTCATTTCACAGATGCTATGGACCCAGCGCCATGGGGTTTGCTCGTTGCACTGGCTAGGTGGCCCCCGGTCCCCTGGCAATGTCACCCCAATCTTTGGGCTCGATCGTGCAGTTATAAGCCCAGGATGTGCTGCTGGACCCAGCTCTGCCGAAATGGGGATCCCTGCCTGCCCCTACTTACGGCAAGCCGGGCTGGTGCAGGAGACGGAGGGAACCCAGAGGTTGGAGGAGCCGGTGTCAAAGACCACGGTGAAGTCCTGCGGCGGGGTGCCGATGGAGATGGTCCCGTAGTACTCCATCTGCAGGGCAGCAGGACCGAGGGTTGCTTTTAAGGCATGAAATCAAACCTGGAGCTTCCCCAGGCTTTCAGCTTTCATGGTCCCCTTCTTCATGGGGACACTTCTAGCAGAGCCACTGGGGGGACATTTCAGTGTCCTGGCTTTGTCCAGGGCCACCAGCGTGGGCAGGAAGGGGCAAAGGATGTGAGCTGAAGGCTTTGGGGTAAAAGGATTCGGGTTTGGTCCATGCACAGCATAGACATGGGGATGGGCATCCCACAAACTGCACCGGGGCTGCGCTGCTGGGGGACAAAGCCAAGACTCACATCGAGGGTGTTCAGCAGGGGCTCGGTGGCCACTTCGGTCCCATTGGGAAAAGCATGCGGGAATTTGGTGCCGATGTCATATCGGTGATGCTGGAGGAAGCCGTGCAGCAAGCCCTTCTCCCTGAGGACCTCTCTCAGCTTCTTTCCCCTTTCCAAGGGCAGCCTGGCACAAGCACCAAGGCAAAAAGAAGTTAGACAGGATTTTACCGCCTGCAGCTCCTGCAAGGAGCATTTGACACCTTCAATATTTGTGCTGATCCAAGGGCAGAAGCACAGCGGACCCCCCCCAAAACAGTCAGGGGGATTTCTGCAAAACCCCAAAGCACCACTAGAAACTAGATCCTCCATCAGGCACCACCACCTCCTCTGCACCCCTGCAGCAGCTTTCCCAGCCCTCACCTCCACTTCCCAAAGCCATTAAAAGGCTCTGAGTGCTCATTTTCCCCCTTCACCTTGACTGGAGTGGCCCGTGAGAGCGATGCTGCGGTGACTTACTTGGTGACACCCTGGGAGAGGGCAGAGGCAGCGCAGAGAAGGATGAGGAACCGCATCGTGCCGGCGCAGCCAGGGCAAACGCCTGGCGGTTTATATAGCCCCTGCCCACCCCATTTGCAGTGCCAAGAGCAGCTGGGACCGCCGCTGCCCCATCCCCTCCGGTGGGCACCCAGCCAAGGCAGGTGACACCCAGGGACCGAAGGACACGGCAAACATCAGCTAATATCAATACGTCACCCAGCAAGGTGGGGGGACGATCACATCGTGCTGACCATGATACCCTACTGCAGACCCCGTTCTCCCCCCTGTATCCCCCCTCCAAATCCATCCTTTAGCACCCCAAATCCTTCATCACGACCAGGCACTGCTCGTTTGTGAGCATCATTTTGGCATCCAAAGCCATTGCAAGCAGCAGTGGGACCCCCCCCCCATTTAGGGGCCTCCCTCCCCCGTTGGGATGGGGAAGGGGGCCCCTTTGGGTGCTGACGTGCGTGTGCGCCCCGGGGAGGTGGGCGCGTGGGGCATACGCACGTTTTGACCCTCTGGTGCCCGCCGTTATCTGCAAAAACCAATTAGTCCGGTGAGATGCAAACAGGCTGCGGGAAAGGTGACCCTGTGGCATGCTGACCCCTCTCAGCGTGGTTTGCCCAGCGATACGGGGACCATTAAAACATGATTAAAACTCCTAACGAGTGCCTCGGTATCACCCGCAGCGATAACGGCTCCGGGCACCAGCTCGCCTTTCGCAGTTTGCAAAGAGGAGAGCACGAGGGACGCGGTGGGCGAAGGACACGGGGCGATGCCGAGAGATGCGGGATAAGGATCCTCGTATCCGCTCGATGCTGCTTTTACGTGTGCGGCGTGTCCCAAGGCACTGCACCCCCTCCGGACCCCCGAAACTTGGTGGCAGCTGCTGGTATGGCGGCAGGAGACTGGGTTTCTCGGATGAC